>NC_090812.1:25536960-25836960 GCF_000390325.3 Nicotiana tomentosiformis
GAGTGTTCCTCTTGTATGTCCAAGACAATTTGTTATTCATTCTCTTCTAATAAAAATTGTGGCCGTGGATAGGTGGATGAAGATTTGAACTTTTCTTGTATTGCTTCATAATCAACCAAAACCTCATTTTCAATCATTTCAATTGAAACAGAGTCCTCTTGTAGAATGGACAACTCTCTCTGTAGATGTTCATCATCTCGGGTAGGCTCATTGTCACCGGGTATCTCCTCCATATATTCACCATCACAATGCAATGAAATTTCTGAAAGTGTACTTATTATTTGACTCACTTGCATTGTTAGGTTGTTAATGGCTTTATCATCTTGTGTAAATCTCTCTTCCACCTTATTTATGAACTTGTACATAAGCTCTTCTAAACTACCATTCTCAGCTTGAGGTAGCTGTCTCACTTCGCTTTCATTCCAGTCATAATAAGGGTATTCATCCCAACCAGAGTCAGAATTGTACCCATATGAATCATCATACCTGTACGGACTAGAAACAAAGTGAGAGTGTTCAAAAGATGAACCATAGGAAGAATATCTACCTGCTTGACAATTAACCCATAGATGATTTCCACCGTATTTAAAATACCTAGCAGACCACTGCTAATGTTCAGCTGCTAACTCTTCAACCATTTTCTTAGGCTGGTTGTACTTCATATTTACATCATTTAGAGTTCAATAACAAGAATATGCTCTTTAAGATTTCTTCAACAGAAAATAAAATCTTGAAGAGAAGTTAACCAAACAAATTAACAGTAAAAGAAAAAAAAAATTAAAAGCTAATACCTGAATTATCACTACAAACTACTTCAAACACCATTGATTGCCAATCCCCGGCAACGATGCCAAAATTTGACGAGCGCAAAACACACACTTAAATTGTGCTCGCTAGTCAAAGATAGTATAGTATAATTATCGTCTCCACAGGGAATTGATTTAAACAATATTATCGTAGTTCGTAGCTAAATTTCTATCCAGGAGGATCAACAGTTAATGTTTATATAATTAATAATCTAAAATCTACAGCTATTGACTAATGACAATCGCAACAAAGGTAAGCAAGGGAGTTATCAATGGGAGAAAATATGGGTTGATTGGATAGGTGCAAGATAATTATTCGGGATCTAACTCTAGATAATTCACTTCTAATGTTCAAGTGAGTCTCTCGAATTCACTTAATTATCAGTACAAATATTTAGTAGAAACTCCTCTCTCAATTAAGTCTCAACCTCACAATATGAACCAATTTAAGCTCGGTGAAGATATGCAAGAATTCGTAATGGAGTGGTGTTTAGGAGAACCTCTTTCGATTATCCTCCTAACTAGGTTTAATCAAGGATTCAACTAGCCTCTTTCGATTACTTAGAAGAATCTATGATCTCAACCAACAATATAGTATAAATATATCACAAGTTATGCCTCTTTCGATTACAAGAACAAGTGAACATAGATGCAATAATTAAATCTTCCAAAAACGATTCAAGTACATAAAAATAGAGTTATAATCCACAAACAACCATCAATACACCAAATCCATCAAAACCCAAAAGGTTCTACTCCATAGACATAGAGGAGTTCTTCACAAATGAATTAAAAATAGAGGAAAACATAAAGACAATCCAAACCCGAATTTGAGTGAGGAAGGAAGGATGAAATCCTTGTGCTCTTGCTTCTCCTTCTTTTCCTAAGCTTCCCTAGGTCTAAGGTATGTCAAAAGTGTGTCAAAAATGATATTTTGGGATATTTAATCGGCCCCCAAAGCAAATTCCCGACGAAACTACCCTTTCTTAGCAAAATAGGGCTTTTCCCAGACGAGACATGTGCGACCGCGCACCTGGTCGCGCACTTTGCACACCATTCTGCAATGCACGACTGCGCACTTGGTCGCGTACCTGGGTTGTATAAGTTGAGAATTTGAGAAAGTGTAAAACATGAAAGTTGTAGCCATTTTAAATAGATTTCCAACGATATATTGTGGAGCATAAACAGAGTTCCGAGCGAAATGTTATGTGCATTTTACTGGACACTGCGCAGTATACCATCTCGATTCTTCGTTTCGTTCCACTATCATCCGTTGATCCCCGAGCTCGATCCCAACTTAATCCTTGGGATTTTACTCAGATTTCAAAGCTCCAAAATAGCATGAATTCATGCCACAACATTTACATAGCTCAGAATCACTCCTACAGGGCATACAACACACAATAAGTGCAAAACACACCTAATTAAAGCTCAACATAAGTAAAGTGCAGTGAATTAGAGTGCAATAAGTGACTAAAACACGGTATTATAGCATACCATCAACATGCAAAATAATGGGTAGTAGACTCTGGGGCTATTCAGCACATTTGTGCAAATCGAGAAGCATTTTCCTCTTATACTCATGTAGAGGATGATACAGAAGAGTTCTACCTTGGAGACTCAAGTACTACCAAAGTCTTAGGTAAGGGTAAAGTTCTCCTGAAACTCACTTCGGGAAAACTTTGGCTTTTGTTGATGTACTGCATGTTCCTATTATGAGGGCAAACTTGATCTCTGTTTCCTTGTTGGGAAGAGCCGGAGTGGAAGTGTCATTTGAATCTGATAAAATCATAATGACCAAAAATAATGTGTTTGTGGGATAGGGCTATTGTAACCAAGGACTCTTTGTACTTAATGTTTCTGATGTTATCAATGAAAATGTATCTACTTCTACTTATATGGCTGAGTCTATTTCTTTATGGCATGCTAGACTAGGATATATTAATATCGCATATATAAGAAAAATGCAGTCACTAGGCTTAATATTTGGCTTAGACTCAAACAATATAGATAAGTGTGAAATATGTGCTGAAGCTAAAAGTACTAGAAAAACTTATTTTTCTGTAAATAGAGAAACTGAATTATTATCCTTGATTCATACTGATTTAGGTGATCTAAAGCAGACTATGACTAGAGGTGGTAAAAGATATTATGTGAACTTTTATTGATGATTTATCTAGATTTACTAAGTTGTATTTTCTTAGAAATAAAAATGATGCCTTTGATGCTTTTATTTCTTATAAAACTGAGGTTGAAAATCAACTTAGTAGAAAAATCAAGAGAATTAGATCTGATAGATGTGGAGAATATTTATCATTAAATGATTTTGTGAAAAGAATGGAATTATTCATGAAGTAACTCCATCTTATTCACCCGAGTCAAATGGAGTAGCTGAAAGAAAAAATAGAATATTGAAAGAGATTATGAACTCTATGCTAGTTAGTTCTAATGCACCTGATAATTTGTGGGGTGAAGCTATATTATCTGCATGTCACATAGAATACCACATAGAAGAACTGGCAAAACTCCTTATGAATTATGGAAGGGTTATAAACCTAACTTGAAATATTTAAAAGTGTGGGGGTGCCTTGCTAAAGTTCTTTTGCCTGAACCTAAAAAGAGAAAAATAGGTTCTAAAACTACTGATTGCATGCTTATTGGATATGCTAAACATAGTGCTGCATATAGATTTCTTGTTTTAAAAAGTGATGTGCTTGATTGCAATACTATAATTGAGACAAATAATGCCGAGTTCTTTGAATATATTTATCCACGGTCTGATAAAATTTCTCATACACCTGTTGAAACAAATAATAAAATTACCTCTAATGAGGAACTGAGAAGGAGCAAAAGGCCAAGGAAAGAATATTTTTCTTATGGAAATGATTTTCAGACTTTTCTTGTCAATAATGAATCATCAAATTATTTTTAAGCTATATCTTCTTCAGAAGCTAATTATTGAAAAGAGGCAATAAAAGTTGAAATCAATTCTATTTTGAAAAATAAAACATGGATTTTAACAGATTTACCTCTTGGTGCAAAGCCTATTGGTTGTAAATGGATTTTCAAATTTTTTTTTAATCCTGATGGATCTTTAGATAAATTTAAAGCTCGGTTAGTAGCAAAAGGTTTTTCTCAAAAATAAAGTATAGATTATTTTGACACATTTGCACCAGTAACTAGAATTTCTTCTATTCGAATTTTAATTGCCTTAGATTTAATTCATAAGTTTTTTATCCATCAAATGGATGTCAAAATAACTTTTTTTAAATGGCGATTTAGAAGAAGAAATTTATATGGTTCAACCTGAAGGTTGTGTCATTCCTGGACAAGAAAACAAAATTTGTAAATTAATTAAATCTTTTTATGGTCTTAAACAAGCTCCTAAGCAGTGGTATGAAAAATTTAAACAAGTCTTACTGAGAGATAATTTTTCTTCGGTCGAGGTGGATAAATGTGTTTATACTAAAGAGGTAGACAATGATTATGTAATAATATGTCTATATGTTGATGACATGCTTATATTTGGTACAAATTTAAATATTGTGCAAAGTACAAAATTATTTTTGTCTGCTAATTTTGATATGAAGGATCTGGGTGAAGTAAATACAATATTGGGAGTTAAAGTTATAAGGAGTGAAGATGGAATAATGTTGTCACAAGAATATTATGTTGAGAGACTTCTTAAGAAGTTTGAATATTTTAATGTCACATCTGTGAGCATTCCTTTTGATGCTAACTCTCAGTTGAAAAAGAATAATGGTGACCCAGTTGCTCAGTTTAAATATGCATAAATTATTGGGAGTATGATGTATTTAATGAATTTTACAAGGCCTGATATAGCCTATGCTGTGTGTAGACTGAGTAGATATACTCATAATCTCAATATAGAACATTGGTCTACATTAGATAGACTAATGAAATATTTGATAGGAACCATGAATTATAGTGTCCTATATAGTGAATTTCCTTCTACTTTAAAAGGATACGGTGATGCAAACGGGATCTCTGATTCAGATGAGACAAAATCCACTAGTGGTTATGTATTCACCCTTGGTGGTGGTGCAATATCGTGAAAATTAACTAAACAGATGATCATTGCTAGATCGACTATGGAATCGGAGTTTGTAGCTCTGGAGTTAGCTGGTTCTGAGGCTGAGTGGCTAAGAAACTTCTATGCTAATATCCCTTTAATAAAGGACGTATTGCCTCCTGTGCCTATGCATTGTTATTGTCAAGCGACAATAGCTATTATAAAGAATAAATCTTATAATTGTAAAAGTAGACACATGAAATTGAGACATGATGTCATAAAACAGTTGTTGAGAGATGGAATAATTTCCATTGACTATGTGAAGTCAGAGATAAATTTAATCGATCCTCTGACTAAACCCGTGGGAAGAAAATTAATTCTTCAAACCTCAAAAGAGATGGAGTTAAGGTCGACATGTTGTCAATAGAGATGGTAACCCGGCCTATGTGATTGGAGATCCCATGAAGTAGATTCATATGGGTAATAACACGTTGATATTGACACTGAAGCACTAAAAGAGAGTGCTTGATAGCTACTAATTGAGAGGTTGAGCTATAATTCTTAATGAATTCATATTCCTTATAGATGGTGTATTTAAAAGCAGTATACATTTGATGAATTCACCTATATGAGAGTGGAGTGGGTCCACTCCTATGAGATTTTGGCCTAGTCTCTAGAGCTCTCACAAATAACCAAGCACGCGCATGGCCTAGTTGTCACGACCCCAAATTACCTCCGTAGGATATCATGATGGCACCTAGTCTCTAAGACTAGCTAAGCCTATCAAAGTTATTGAAATAAATAAATCTACAATTCACATAATTACAACTTCCCAAAACCCGGTAGGAATAAGTCATAAGCTTCTAAGAATTTATCCTCAATGTCTATATATATATATATCAAAGTCTAAAGAAAAATAAGAAAACAACATAATAAGGATAGAAGGGGATTCCAGAGTCTGAGGACGCTACCAGATATACCTCGAAGTCTCCGTACACAGGTAGCTCACTGATATCTGGGTTGGTAGGAAGTACTTGGATCTGCACAAAAAGATAAGCTGAAGCGTACTATGAGTACACCACAGCGGTACCCAGTAAGTGCCAAGCCTAACCTCGGTAGAGTAGTGACGAGGTCAGGTCAGGCCATACTGGAATAATAAAAGATATGGTGAAATGTTTAACAATATAATAACAATAAATGACAATGGAAATGAATCAAGTAAGTAGTATGTCACCATTAAATTACACATAAAAGGGGCAAATAATACCTCGCAGAAAGAAAATAGAAATTTACAACTTTAAGAAAAATCACGACAATAATCAAAGGCAAATGCAGCCATAAATAAATATCAACAAGGGCACTCCCGAGGTACCGCCTCGTAGTCCCAAATAATAAATAAATTCACAATATCTCTGTAATGACCCGACCGATTGTTTTACTTTCTAGAACTCTGTTCCCCTAAATAAGACTTCCCATATAAGCTTTTACTATTTTATGACTTGCGGGGATGGTTAGTTCGGGATTTGGAAGGGTTCGAGTTGAAATCGGAATACTTGGTTCCTTAAGGTTGGCTTAAAAGGCCAAGTTTGACTTCAGTCAACATTTTGAGTAAACGACCTCAGAATCGGGATTTGGCGGTTACAATAATGATGATTTCGGACTTGGGTGTATGTTCGGATAAGGTTTTGGATGAACCGGGAGCGTTTTGGCGCCTAATAGCGAAAGTTGGTTCTTAAAGGTTTTAAAAAGTTCTTTAAATTTGGTTTGGAGTGGGTTTTGGTGATATCGAGGTCCAAACGGAATTCAGAGACCGAGAATATTTCCGTAATGTCATTTAAGACTTGCACGTAAAATTTAGTGTCATTCCGAGTAGTTTTAGTACGTTTCGGTGCATTGGAAGTAATTTGAAGAACTTGAAGTTCTTAAGTTTGATTCAATGGGTTTTGGGGTGCGATTTTAAGTTTAATGTTGTTTCAGGCGTTCCGGGAGTTCGAGCGAGTCCGTTTTATGATTCCAAACTTGTTGGTATGTTCGGGCGGGACCCTGGGGGCCCCGGGGGTCAATCAGACAAGGCTCAGACTAAGTTAGAAGCTGGGAGCAGCTGCTAAAGCTCCAGTTCTGTTATAACCACACTTACACTTGGCCAACCGCAGGTGCGAGCTCGTAGGTTTGATCCATGAGCCGCAGGAGCAGAAATGCGAAGGAAGCCCAGGCACCACAGGTACGGAGGAATTTACGCACCTGCGTGACCGCAAGTGCGGGCACTGTTGTCGCATGAGCAGAAAGGGCTCGCAGATGCGACTCCTTGTGTCCGCAGATACGGAGCCTGGCTAGACGAGGAAAAGGCGCACCTGCGAAGGTCTTGCCGCAGGTGTGGGACCGCAAATGGGGCTAATGCACCGCAGGTGTGAAAATCGTTGGGGCAGTGCACTTCATTTAATACAGGACTTAGGCATTTTTCTCCCATTCTCTACACATTTGGGCGATTTTAGAGCTTCAAAAGGGGAGATTTCAACCTAGATATTGAGGGTAAGTAATTCCTACCTTAATGTGAGTTTGATACCTAGATTTTGGGTAGAATTCAACATGAAAATTGGTAGAAATCATGGGTTTGGATGAAAAACTTAGGGTTTAATAAAAAATGAGATTTTACCACAGAAATGATTATGAAACTTAATAAAAATCATATATTTATGTTCCTAAGTTTATGGGTAACAACTTTCTTCAAACATTTCCGGAATCCGGGCATGTGGGCATGGGGGTGAATTTTAGAAATCTTATAATTTGGGTTGGGTAATCACTTTAATAATGGAGATATGAACTTTTGAGCATAGATTGATCGATTTCTATAATGTTTGGCTAGTTCCGATTCGTTTGGAATAAAATTTGGAGGCTTGAGCGCATTCTTGAATTGGGAAGTAAGCTTTGAGATGAGGTAAGTCTCTTTCCTAACCTTGTAAGAGGGAATTTAACCTCATAGGTGAACTTAATCAATATGTACTTCTATTTGTGGGGGCTACGTACGCACGATGTGATGAGAGTCCGTGCGTAGCTACTATTCATGCTTATGTCCGGGTAGATTTAGGCTTGCACCATGTTTTGTTGATATCATTGCTTGTTTATGCTTACTAGTTATTGGATTAAAGTGGAAATTGAAGGTCCCAATATTTAAAGCCCCAAGTTGAATTCCTTATTTTTTTGAAAATTATTGAGAAATACTACGAGGAATTGAGAAATCATATGTTCAACCGCTTCGCAAATATATTTCGCGAGCAGGGTAAACTTCCACTACTCTCATGGGAGCGGGCCGATCGCCTCGGCAGGATTTATTGACATGTTATATGGTTCGGGACGTTCGAGTTTCGGCAGTGCACAGTATATTATTATGTATATTTAGATCGGACCGTACGTCCTCGGCATAATTCGTGCGTAGTAATACCAAAATCCATTCTTATATTTAATAATGTTCATGGACTTGAAAGGTGAAAGGAATAGGAGAGAGATGTGGTTTGATTTTTTTTACTTGAAAGAAGGATTTACCTACTTACTTCTTGTTTTGAGCGCTATTATTATTGTATATTACCTGCTTTATACATTATTGTGTTTTTAACTCTTAGCAAGTGTCGAAGTCGACCCTCGTCACCACTTCTTTGAGGTTAGGCTAGATACTTACTCGGTACAAGTTGTTTACGTACTCACGCTACACTTCTGCACTTGATGTGCATGATCTGAGGCAGGTGCACCTGGTTACTAGTCTGGCGCGCACGTTTGACTTCTAGCTCGAGACTACACGGTGAGCTGCCCTTCCGAGCCGTTCAACAGCAGCGAGAGTCTTTCTTTTGGATTTATATTTTTGTCTATTTCCTTGAGACAGTAGACTAGTATTCTTTTGTATATTATGTTAGTAGCACACATTATTGTGACACCAGGTCTTGGCACATACTAGTAGACTTATGTTTTTGGATTTATTATTGTGACTTCGATTTGCACTCAGTTGCTTTTGTTTAATTACCTTACAATAGTAAATTTCTAAATCTTTTATAAATGCGGAAAAATTATTACTTTGCAAACATATTAAAAGTGGAAACCACTAGATTTATCAAGGTTGGCTTGCCTAATAACGGTGTTGGGTGCCATCACGGCCTATGATAAAATTAGGTCGTGACAACATGGTATCAGAGCACTAGGTACACGTAGGTCTCACAAGTTATGGGCAAACCTAATAGGGTATTGTGGATCGGTGCGGAGACGTCCGTACTTATCTTCGAGAGGATATAGGGTAATAGGAAACTACTTTTTATTCATCTCCTATCTGGCAATTGATGGTGTACTAAGTTTCTTCCTCATATTCTCTCACAAATGGTGAGAACGCATGCAACAGACGTTCCAGACCCGGGAGGGGCTGCTCCCCCTGTGGCTAGAGGCCGAGGCAGAGGTCCGGGGAGGGCACCAGCCCGAGGTAGGGGACGAGGACGTCCCAGAGTTGCCCTAGTTGTACCACCAACGGATCCAATAGAGGATCTCATTGTTGAGGAGTAGGGCGGGCTGCCTGCCGCAGAGCTAACCCTAGTAGATTTCACGTCAACACCGGGCTTTCAGGAGGTCATGGGCCGTATGCTGTGGTTTATGGATTCTATGACCCAGGCTGGTTTATTTCCAGCAAACCCAGCCACATCTCAGGTGGGAGTGGGAGCACAGACCCCTATTGCTCAAGCACCTGGGCATGTAGCTGTCGTATATCAGACCCCGGGTACACTACCCGGGGGGGGAGGGGGGGAAAGCCAGTTGCAGTGGCTATACCTGAGCCTAGACCAGCTACGGCCAGCGAGCCGTAGAAGCTCTTGGACAGATGGACTAGGCTTCATCCTTCGGTCTTTGGGGTTGAGCGACATGAGGATCCTCAGGACTTTATTGATAGGTGCAGGGACAGACTGCACAACATGAGCATATTGGAGTCTCACGGGGTGGATTTCACTACCTTTCAGTTGGAGGGCAGCGCACGTAGGTAGTGGAAGGCTTATCTTCTTGGCAGACCAACAGATTCTCCCCCATGACTTGGGACCAGTTCACCCACCTATTTTTGGACAAGTATATCCCACCCTCCCAGAGGGAAGAGTTGCGGTGTCAGTTCGAGCGGCTCGAACAAGGTCAGATCTCAGTGATCGATTATGAGGCTAGATTCTCTGAGTTGTCTCGCCATGCACTTATGATACTTCCTACTGAGGCAGAGCAAGTGCGGAGGTTTGTTGCAGGGTTGAACTCAGGTATTCAAGCTACTATGGCCCGGGAGATTAAGATGAGGACTTCTTATCAGTTGGTAGTGGAGATTGCTCGGAGGATTGAGGGTTACCGTCAGAGGGGTAGAAAGCAGATGCAGCGGGACAAGAGGTCCCATTTTTCTGGAGAGTTCAGAGGTGCCCCAGCTGGGGGCAGAGGTCATTTTGGGAGGGGGTCAACCTAGCAGGCGCCCATATCCGGCACCACCACCTCTTCGGGGTGTTCCGATGCGACCCTATTTCAGCGCAATGCCGGAGAGTTCTTACCGTCCGCCAGCTATTCAAGGTTCTTTCAGTGGGTACTTCGGTCATCAGGGTTCTTCCAGTTCCTACTTCAGTGCCATTCCAGAGAGTTCATATCGCCCACCAGCTATCCAGGGTCCTTCCGGTGGGTATTCAGGCCATCAAGGTCAGATTTCAGGGCAGCAGTCCACCGCTCTGAGGGGTTGTTATGAGTGCTGGGATCCTAGTCACATGAAGAGGCATTGCCCCAGACTTCGGGGCAAGGCAGTACAGCAGGGTCAACAACCCATGATTATAGCTCCGGTAGCCGCACCAGCCCTTCGGCCACCCAGAGGCGGGGGGCAGGTGGATAGGGGTTGTCATCTCTGTTTGCTCATTTTTTGGATATTCCTCGTGAGTCCTTGGGTACTCCTGTTTATGTGTCCACTCCTATGGATGATTTTGTTGTTGTGGATCACGTCTATCGGTCATGTGTGGTCACATTCTGTGGATTCGAGACTAGAGCGGATCTTTTGTTGCTTGATATGACCGACTTTGAGGTCATCCTGGGCATGAACTGGCTATCCCCATATCACGCCATCCTTGATTGCCATGCCAAGACTATTACTTAGCGATGCCAGAGTTGCCTAGATTGGAGTGGAAGGGTTTGTCTGTCAGTACATCTAGTCAGGTCATCTCTTTTATGAAGGCTCGACACATGGTCGAGAAGGGTTGTTTGGCTTATCTAGCCTATGTTCTGGATACTACTACAGAGTCCCCAATGATTGATTCAGTACCGGTGGTCCGGGAATTCTCCGATATGTTTTCTTCTGATCTTCCGGGCATGCCACCAGATCGTGATATCGACTTCTGTATTGACTTGGCTCCAGGTACCCAACCTATATCTATCCCACCGTACTGTATGGCTCCGAAAGAATTGAAAGAGTTGAAGGAACAACTTGAAGAGTTGCTATCCAAGGGGTTCGTCAGACCGAGTGTATCACCTTGGGGTGCACCAGTATTATTTGTGAAGAAGAAATATGAGACCATGCGGATGTGCATTGATTACCGCCAGTTGAACAAAGTCACCATTAAGAATGTTTCCACGTATTGATGATTTGTTTGACCAGTTTCAGGGTGCTAGGGTGTTCTCTAAGATCGACTTGAGATAATGGTACCATCAGTTGAAGATTCAGGACTCATATGTTCCGAAGACTGCTTTCCGTACTAGATATGGCCATTATGAGTTTCTAGTGATGTCCTTCGGTTTGGCTAATGCCCCAACGACGTTTATGGACTTGATGAACAGGGTGTTCAGGCCTTATATTGATTCATTTGTCATTGTTTTCATTGATGACATTTTGATTTACTCACGTAGCATGGAGGAGCACGAGCAGCAGTTGAGAGTAGTGCTTCAGACCTTGCGAGAACGGAAGATATATGCTAAGTTCTCCAAGTGTGAGTTTTGGCTAAGTTCTGTGGCATTCTTGGGGCATGTTATATCAGGCGAGGGCATTAAGGTGGATCCCAAGAAGATTGAGGCAGTTCAGAGTTGGCCTCGTCCTACTTCGACGACTAAGATTAGGAGCTTCTTGGGGTTAGCATGTTATTATCGCCGGTTCGTGGAGGGATTCTCATCTATTGTAGCACCTTTGACTAGATTGACCCAGAAGGGTGCTCCGTTCTATTGAACCAATGATTGTGAGGCGAGCTTTCAAAAGCTGAAGACCGCTTTGACTACAACACCAATTCTAGTGTTGCCTTCCGGTTCGGGGATGTATACTGTGTATTGCGACGCTTCACGTGTTGGCTTGGGTTGTGTATTGATGCAGGAGGGGCGAGTTATTGCATATGCTTCACGTCAGCTGAAGCTCCATGAGAAGAATTATCCTATGCATCATTTGGAGTTAGCCGCGATTGTTCATGCTCTTAAGATTTGGAGGAATTATCTATATGGGATGCCTTGTGAGGTTTACACTGATCACCGCAGTTTGCAACACTTGTTCAAGCAAAGGGATCTCAATTTGAGGCAGTGCATATGGCTTGAGTGATTAAAAGACTATGACATCATTATTCTTTATCATCTGGGAAAGGTGAATGTAGTCGCGGATGCCTTGAGCAAGAAGGCAGAGAGCATGGGTAGCTTGGCATTCATTACAGCAGAGGAGAGGCCACTAGCTTTGGACATTCAGTCCTTGGCTAAAAGACTTGTGAGGTTGGATATTTGAGAGCCCAGCCGAGTTCTTGCATGTGTTGTTGCCCAGTCTTCACTATTGGAGCAGATCAAGACTTGACAGTTTGATGATCCGCACTTGGCAGTTCTTAGAGAGACGGTACTATAGGGTGGTGCCAATGACGTTTCTATTGGCGAGGATAGTGTCCTGTGACTCCAGGGTCGTCTATGTGTTTCTGATGTAGATGGCTTGAGGGAGAGGGTTCTAGAGGAGGCGCACAGTTCTCGATATTCCATTCATCCAGGTGCTACGAAGATGTACCGTGACCTGAGGCAACACTATTGGCGGCGGCAGGTGAAGAAGGACATAGTTGAGTATGTAGCTAGATGCCTAAATTGCCAGCAGGTTAAGTGTGAGCACTAGAGACCAGAAGGTCTACTCCAGCAGATCATTATACCCGAGTGGAAGTGGGAGCGCATTACTATGGATTTCGTAATTGGGTTGTCGCGGACTTTGCAGAAGTTTGATGTAATTTGGGTCATTGTAGACAGATTGACCAAGTTGGCACACTTCATTCCTGTGATGACTACCTATACTTCAGATAGATTGGCCCAGATTTATATCCAGGAGATAGTTCGGTTGCACGGTGTGCCTATTTCCATCATATTAGACAGAGATCCTCAGTTTACTTCACATTTCTGGAGAGCAGTACAGAGTGAATTGGGGACCCGGATAGAGCTCAGCATAACATTTCATCCACAGACCGACGGACAGTCGGAGCGGACAATGCGGATATTGGAGGACATGCTCAGAGCATATATGATCGACCTTGGAGGGCAGTGAGATCGGTTCTTGCCCTTGGTTGAGTTTGCGTACAATAACAGTTACCAGTCCAGCATCGAGATGGCCCCGTTCGAGGCTTTATATGGTCGGCGATGTCGTTCTCCCATTGGGTGGTTTGAGCCCGGAGAGGCTAGGATGTATGGTACTGATTTGGTGAAAGATGCCTTGGAAAAGGTAAAGTTGATTCAGGAGCGACTTCGCACAGCACAGTCCTGACAGAAGAGTTACGCGGACCAGAAGGCGCGTGACTTATCATTCATGGTGGGTGAGAAGGTTCTCTTGAAAGTCTCGCCGATGAAGGGGATCATGAGGTTTGGGAAGAAGGGCAAGTTGAGCCCAAGGTTTATAGGCCCATTTGAGGTGTTGAGGTGAGTTGGAGATGTTGCTTATGAGCTTGCTTTGCCTCCCAGTCTATTGGGAGTTCATCTGGTTTTCCACGTGTCTATGCTCTATAGGTATCATCCCGACTTGTCACATGTGTTAGACTTCAGCACGATTCAGTTAGATGAGAGTCTGGGTTATGAAGAGGAGCTAGTTGCCATAGTTGATATGCAGGATCGCCAGTTGAGATCCAAGAGGATTTCCACGGTAAAGGTCCAGTGGAGGGGCAAACCAGTCAAGGAGGATACCTGGGAGTCCGAGGAGGACATGTGGAGCATATATCCACACTTATTCAGCACTTCAGGTATGATTCTAAACCCGTTCGAGGACGGATGTTTGTTTAAGAGGTGGAGAATGTAATGACCCGACTAGTCGTTTTGCTTTCCAGAACCTCGTTCCCCTAAATAAAACTTCTCGTACATGCTTTTACTGTTTTATGACTTACGGGGATGGTTAGTTCGGGATTTGGAAGGGTTCAGGTTGAAATCGGAACACTTAGTTCCTTAAGGTTGGCTTAAAAGGCTAAGTTTGACTTCGGTCAACATTTTGAGTAAACGACCTCGGAATTGATATTTGGCGGTTCCAATAGGTTTGTATGATAATTTCGGACTTGGGCGTATGTTCGGATCAGGTTTTGGATGACCCGGGAGCATTTCGACGCCTAATAGTGAAAGTTGGTTCTTGAAGGTTTTAAAAAGTTCTTTAAATTTGGTTTGGAGCGGGTTTTGGTGATATCGAGGTCCAAACGGAATTCCGAGACCGGGAATAGTTCTGTAATGTCATTTAAGACTTGCACGTTAAATTTGGTGTCATTCCGAGTAGTTTTAGTACGTTTCGGTGCGTTGGAAGTAAATTGAAGTTCTTGTGTTTGATTCAATGGTTTTTGGGGTGCGATTCTCAGTTTAATGTTGTTTCGGGCATTCCGGGAGTTTGAACGAGTCTGTTTTATGATTCCAAACTTGTTGATATGTTCGGACGGGACCCCGGGGTCCCCGAGGGTCAATCGGACGAGGCTCGGACTAAGTTAGAAGTTGGGAGCAGCTGCTGAAGCTCCAGTTCTGTTATAACCGCACCTGGGCTTGGCCAGCCGCAGGTGCGAGCTTGCAAGTTTGAGCCATGAACTGCAGAAGAGGAAATGCGAAGGAAGCCCAGGCACCGCAGGTGCGGAGGAATTGACGCACCTGCGTGACCGTAGGTGCGGGCACTGTTGTCGCAGGAGCGGAAAGGGCTCGCAGATGCAGCTCCTTGTGTCCGCAAATGCGGAGCCCGGCCAGACGAGGAAAAGGCACACCTACGAAGGTCTTGCCGGAGGTGCGAGACCACAGATGCGGCCAATGCACCGCAGGTGCGAAAATCACTGGGGCAGTGCACTTCATTTAATACGGGACTTAGGCATTTTTCTCCTATTCTTTACACATTTGGGAAATTTTAGAGCTTCAAAAAGGGAGATTTCAATCTAGATATTGAGGGTAAGTAATTCCTACCTTAATATTAGTTTAATACCAAGATTTTGGATAGATTTCAACATGAAAATTGATAGAAATTATGGGTTTGGATAAAAAACCTAGGGTTTAATAAAAAATGAGATTTTACCACGAAAATGATTATAAAACTTACTGAAAATCATATATTTATGTTCCTAAGGTTACAGGTAATAACTTTCTTCAAAAATTTCCGGAATCCGGGCGTGTGGGTTCGGGGGTGAATTTTAGGAATCTTACAATTTGGGTTGGGTAATCACTTTAATAGTGGAGATATGAACTTTTGAGCATAGATTGATCAATTTTTATAATGTTTGGTTAGTTCCGAGTCGTTTGGCATCAAATTTGGAAGCTTGATCGCATTCTTGAATTGGGAAGTAAGCTTTGAGACGAGGTAAGTCTCTTTCCTAACCTTGTAAGAGAGAATTTAACCTCATAGTTGAACTTAATTAATATGTACTTCTATTTGTAGGGGCTATGTACGCACGATGTGACGAGAGTCCGTGCGTAGCTAATATTCATGCTTATGTCCGAGTAGATTTAGACTTACACCATGCTTTGTTGATACCGTTGCTTGTTTATGCTTACTAATTGTTGGATTAAAGTGGAAATTGAAGGTCCCAATATTTAAAGCCCCAAGTTGAATTCCTTATTTTTTTGAAAAGAATTGAGAAATACTACGAGGAGTTGAGAAATTATATGTTCAACCGCTTCGCAAATATATTCCGCGAGCGGGGTAAACTTCCACTACTCTCATGGGAGCGGGTCGTTCACCTCGGCAGGATTTATTGACATGTTATATGGTTCGGGCCGTTCGACCCTCGACAATGCACAATATATTATTATGTATATTTGGATCGGGTCGTACGTTCTCGGCATAACTCGTGCGTAGTAATACCGAAATCCCTTCTTATATTTAATAATGTTTATGGACTTGAAAGGTGAAAGGAATAGGAGAGAGATGTGGTTTGATTTTCTTTACTTGAAAGAAGGATTTACCTACTTACTTCTTGTTTTGAGCGCTATTATTATTATTATTATTATTATTATTATTATTATTATTATTATTATTATTATTATTATTATTATTATTATTGTATATTACCTGCTTTATACATTATTGTGTTTTTGACCCATAGTAAGTGTTGAAGTCGGCCCCTCGTCACTACTTCTTTGAGGTTAGGCTATATACTTACTGGGTACACGTTGTTTACGTACTCACGCTACACTTCTGCACTTGATGTGCAGGATCTGAGGCAGGTGCACCTGGTAACCAGTCCGGCGCGCACGTTTGACTTCTAGCTCGAGACTACACGGTGAGCTGCCCTTCCGAGCCGTTCAGTAACAGCCGGAGTCTCTCTTTTGGATTTATATTTCTGTCTATTTCCTTGAAACAGTAGACTAGTATTCTTTTGTATATTCTGCTAGTAGCCCACATACTTGTGACACCAGGTCTTGGCACACACTAGTAGACTTATGATTTTGGATTTATTATTGTGACTTTGATTTGCACTCAGTTGCTTTTGTTTAATTATCTTACAACAGTAAATTTCTAAATCTTTTATAAATGCAGAAAAATTATTACTTTGCAAACATATTAAAAGTGGAAACCACTAGATTTATCAGGGTTGTCTTGCCTAACAACGGTGTTGGGCGCCATCACGGCCTATGATAAAATTGGGTCGCGACAATCTTATTTCCTTATATCACCGCCGGAGCCTTCACATTTAATTTTAAAGAAAATATTTTTTCCGAAATAGCATCCCGCGTTTTAGCCACCCTTATCACACCGCATGACTTCTAGTAGTTCCCCTTCTAGCCACGCGATCAAGCCACCCTTATCTCACCGCATGCGTTTCAACACCCAGACTTTATATCATAATATATCACAATCTGCACCTCAAGTGCTCAAATATTTTAATTTGCCAAAATAATTCAACAACATCAATATTTTTCCATAATAGGGAGCTCACGGCTCAATCACAATGAGTACAAAATCTCACAAAATATTCGGAAATAAATAACTCAGCAAAAATAATATTTCACAATTTTTAATACGTTGCCTCAATACATATCAAATACTTCATATTAATGATATTTAAATTAAAGAAATTCAACCTTCAAATAATGCACAGAATCAAAGAAACAAAGTTTCAACTAAACAGGTAGAACAATTAGCAGGAAAAGGTCAAGCAAATTTAAAATATAAAAAAAATTAGATAATTGGCGAAGAATATAACAAGATAAAATAATTTAATTAATATGCAACAGTGATCTATACAATTTAAAGACATAATCTTCCACATTTAGCCTGTGTACACACTCGTCACCTCGTGTACACGACTTTCAATACATCATAATTATTATATCAATACCAATCCTAAGGAAAATTTCCCCCACACAAGGTTAGGCAAGTCACTTACCTCAAACCGCGCTCAATCAGTCAAGTAGTATGCCTTTTCCTCGATTTTCCGACTCCGATCAGTTCGAATCTAATCATAATTAATTTGATTCTATCAATACAAATTATAGGAATAAATTCCATATGAAAATATAATTTTTTTACAAAAATCCGAAATTTAACCCAAAAATCGCCCGTGGGGCCCACGTCTCGGAACCCGACAAAAGTTATAAAATCCGAAATTCCATTCAACCACGAGTCTAACCTTATAAATTTTACCAAAATTCAACCTCAACTCGACCTCCAAATCTTTAAATTTTATTATCAAATCCCTAAGTTCAAATCCTTGATTTACACCTCAAAAATATGTAATCTAGTTGGATTAGTCGATAATAATTCAATATTATGGAGTAAAAATGATCACAAGTGACTTACCTCAAGATTTTCCGTGATTTCTCTCTGAAAATCGCCCCAAAAGCCGTGCTTGAAAGTCCAAAAATGGCAAAACTCGGAACCCCTTCGAAATGTATACTGTCCAGGGGTACCGCACCTGCGACTCACTTAGCCGCTTCTGCAGTCTCGTAGGTGCGAGAAACCAACCGCTTCTGCGGTTTGCCAAAGCCTCCATTGCCTGTGCTTCTGCAAGCTAGAAGCCGCTTCTGCGGGCTCGCATTTGTGAGGCTCGCTCCGCTTCTGCGGAGACTTCGCTTCTGCGCCTGTTACTCCGCATCTGCGATCATGCAGGTGTGGAAATTCCCTTGCACTTGTGACCACTGCCTCACAAGCCCTTGCCCGCACCTGCGCTTGCCAGGCTCGCTTCTGCGAGCTCGCACCTGCGAGCCCATTTCCGCAGGTGCGATTGCATAAGATGACAACATGTTTCCAATTTTTTGCTCTAAGTCCGAATTTGATCTGTTAACTATCCGAAACTTACCCGAAACCCTCGGGACTTCAACCAAATACACCAACAAGTACTAAAATATCATACGAACTTAGTCGAGTTTTTAAATCATATCAAACAATGCTAGAACCACGAATCATACTCTAATTCAAGCCTAATGAACTTTGAAACTTCCAATTTCTACATTCGATGCCGAAACCTATCAAATCAATTCCGATTGACCTCAAATTTTGTACACAAGTCATAAATGACATAACAGAGCTATGAAAATTTTCAGAACTAGATTTCGACCCCGATATCAAAAAGTCAACTCCCCGGTCAAACTTTCCAAAAATTCAACTTTCGCCATTTCAAGCCTAATTTCACTACGAGCTTCCTAATAATTTTTCGGACACGCTCCTAAGTCCAAAATTACCATACAAAGCTATTGGAATCATCAAAATTCTATTCCATGGTCGTTTTCACACAAGCCAACATCCGCTCAACCTTTTCAACTTAAACTTTTAACCTTGGGACTAAGTGTCTCAATTCATTCTGAAATCTTTCCAGACCCGAACCGACTACCCCGACAAGTCACATAACAATTATAAAGTACAGAATGAGCAGTAAATAGGGGAACGGGGCTACAACTTTTAAAATAACTGGTCGGGTCGTTACACTAGTGGCGCAAAACCGCGTTGAACAGCAAAATCGTGAGGGTCGAAATGTGATTGATAAAATCTCTGACTTACAATAAGAATTATTGGTTCATAAAAATATTATATTTCACCAGTAATTCTGTGAGTTAAATTTTATCGGTCTAAGTTTGGTTCATAGTCCAAAAGACACAAAACCTATTATATTTGGACCATACAAATCCAACAAGTTTATTTTTGAAGGTCTTTAAAATAGTGAGGGATTGTAGCAATATTTTAAAGCCCTTTGTTGATAAATGTCTTAAACAAAACGATGTGGCAGCCCTTGTAGAAGCTATGACATGAATGGCAAAAAGCTTTTGAAAGTGGCAATTACATTTGCCATGTTCTTTCTTCTCAGCACATATACCTATAAATAAGCTCTCAACTAGACAAGAAAATCATCATCGGCAAGACAAAGAAATCCTTCTACTTCTTTCTTTCCAATTTCGGTCTTCATCAGCTTTCCTTTATTTATTTATTTTTCTCAAAGCTTAGTAGTTTAATTTTTTTTGTTCCCCTCTTTTAAATAGGTAGGTTTGAAATTTAATTTTGTTGATTCCTGTATCCTCTTAAATAGAGGTAGACTTGTTTAATCCTGGGGAGACATTTCATACTGCTGAAATAGTTTCTTAGGACAATGTCTAGCACGACTCAAGTCAACTCGTATATCCGCTTACAAAGAATATTGAAGCAGTGTCATTATTGAAATTTTTGCTCTCATTTCCTAGAAACTGCATAGTTAACATCGCTGATTTTAACTCTGCATAGTTAATAATACTCTGCATAGTTAAAATCAGCGATGTTATCCCTACATATATTAGGAGTATAACATAACTATGTAGGGAAAGTCATGTTCAGACATGGACATGGAATGAACGACAGTGATATTTTTATTCTTTTAAAAAAAAAAAAAAATAGGAGTCGGACTAGAGTGAGGATATTTGAGGATTCGTAAGAATTAAGATGATATTAAAAGTGCTTTGTCAATCCAATAGTATTATAATTAATATTCCAATCCTCTGTTTACAAAATATCATTAGTCCTTCTCCAATACATTCCTCTTAATTCATCAGTACAAGTGAGATGGTCTAATGGCGTTCAATTCAGAACCTTATTCCAGCTAGCCTTAGCTATTTGTCACTAAGGAAAAAAGAAAAGAAAAAAAAACTTATAAATATTCCATTAGCATGATTAATTTCTCAATGGTGTTAAAATTATACTACTTTATGCATCCAACTTGTCCCACTGGTTGCCTCAATCACATAATTAAGACATATCACGACGGTTGATGAATCCAATTACCCGCCGTTTTGGACCGAAACTAAAGGAATGAAAGAGTTTAACACAACGAGTAGATTATATTCTCAATCCACTATCCAACTTTCATAGAGTGCTCAATTTTCTAGCTTAAAGCTAAATGTAAAGAATGAAATAATTATATAAATGAATACAGAAATGGGGAGAAATCTTTTGGCTCAGCAACAAGAAATTATTCGACAAGTTGTATTGAATTGGAAAAGTTAAGTTATGACCTGCTACTTAATACATGTTTAACCTAATACAACTTTATTTGAGTTTGACCATGGCGTATTTTAACTTAGTCGTTTTGAGCAGGGACTAATAAATGTAAACTATAAGTCACTCATAGCATATGCGATTTGTAAGTATGTTAATTGCAATTTATAAAGCGCAAATGTGAATTGCGACTTATAAGTACTTAAAACTAGCAACTGCTAATTCGCGGGACCATCTTGACCACTCTTAATTTTTTCTAAAGTTATGATTTTAACTGTTGCAATCACAAGAACGATATCAAAGGTTAATTACTATATCGAGAAATTTTATTTACTAATAATAGTAAGCCATACTTGCGAAATTTGTTAGTGAAGGGATGTGTAAGGTTTATATGGAATGGTGACTTTAGGGAATCCCATTGACTGAAACTCTTTATATTATGTGGAAATTATGCTTTTCTTCTGGAGGCTTGAATTCAAATGAAGACTCCCATCCATGTAAGTTTTATTCATTCAACCTGATTCTTTCTTGGAATTGAAGAATAATCGAACTAAAGTATACCACAATACTAGTTTAAATCCATTTATAGGCCTAGCACTCGGAGTAGGAATTAAGTCAACACTGTGCGAAGAAGGAATAAGCCACAGTAAGAGCCACATGAAGTAGCCACCGTTGAATGTGAAGCAATATTGTTATAACACCTATAGCTAGATTTTGGTGGTTTCTTTTCTATTCTCTTTCTTTTGAACTTCTTAACTTAATGGACAAATTAAACTCAACAGGGGGATTGCGAAAGGTTTATTTACTTGATGGATAAAAATAGTGCATATTTTTATGGGGATCTTTTGCAAATACTCACCCACCACAAACTATTTACACACTTCTACCTATAAAGTTTTCTTCCACCTATTTTTTAGCCAAGCCAAACCGAACCAAGCCAAGCCGCCAAATCGAGCCGAACCAATCCAATCCAAGCCAAGCCAAGTCGAGCCGAACCAAGCAAAATCAAGCTAAGCTAGGTTAGGTAATTAGTTTTAATTAGATAGGTATATATCGTAAATAGTTTTCGAATGGATAGAGAAGGATAATTATTTTTAGGGAACTTTACATAACTATCACAATTCAAAAGAAATATAACAAATTCGTAACATGAAATCCAATATTACAATTGTGGTAGCAAAATATTTATATTTGTAGCACACAACTCCATTAAAATATGAATATTAATTATTAATCTCTAAACATAAGTAATTTGAATGGAAAGTCAATAATTCTTCATCTTCTTAATTTTATTTTCTGCCGAAACTAATATATTTTCTAAATTTATTCCATTCGTTTTCTTTTTAATTATCTTTCTTAAATTTTTCTCTTCCTTCTTTCTTCTTTTCTTAACATAAAGATCTTACTTCGATAATAATATACGTTAATATATACAAAACGTATATAAAAAAAATATATTGAATTAACACATATGAAATATACAAAACATATACATAAATAATACATCTTCAATTAAGATGACACTTAGACATGTGAAATACACATCAAAAAATATATCTTAAATTTAATTAAGATGGCATATAAATATACAAAATATATATATATAAAAAATACATCCTGAATTAAAATGGCACTTGACATATAAAATATATTTGAAATATACATTAAAAATACATCTTAAAATAGGATGGCACTTCACAAATAAATATATAAAAATTATATACATAAAAATATATTTTGAATTAAAGTGATACTTGATATATAAAGTATAAAAGACGTACAAATCAATACATCTTGAATTTAGGTGGCATTCACATATGCATCAGATTTTTAAAAATGGAGTGAAGAAGATGAATGTTGGGCTTAATTTTCGTAATATGCTAATAATGAAAAAAAAAAGTGCTCTTTATGAAATAAATAATAAATGATGCTATTTTTTAAATAATTGTTAAAAAAGGACCAAGTGTGTAAAAAAAACTCTTATTTTAAGCTCAATGGGTATTTTGCAAAAGTTGCTCTATTTTTATGTATTTAGCTAGTAACTTCAATTATTTTGGGCCGACAGGCAATTGTGTTAAAAGCCCATTTTCTCATTCATTTTTTCTTGGGACTTTTTGGTATATATACGAGATCTTAAACTTATTACCAGGTTTTGTTTAAGTTTTTATATTTACAGAAAGTAACTAAAGTTTTTTACAAAATATATACAAATTTTGTCAAAATCTATAATTTATCTACAACATAAATACAGTTTTTTTTTTGTACAAAATCCGCTCAAAAACTACAATTTACATACAATTTATATATAACTTGTATACAATTATGTAAGTTGTAGATATTTTGTATACTGTTTCGATACTCGACATACAAAATATATACAATTTATTTTTGTCTTCTTTTTCGAGTTTCAATCTGAAATTCCAACCAAAACCACCTCGAATCTTCATCAAACTCTCTTAAAATTGAGATATAAACTCCAAAAAATATTCCCAATCATTTGCAATAATACCCAATCCAAATATAAAAAAATAATTTTGCAAAATCCAAACAAATTGCCATGTACAGTCGAATTTCTAATACCAATAGTTTAAGAGTTTAGGAATCTGTTAGTAATTAGACTTGTATAAGACGCTTTCTTACTTTAGAGGCGTTATTATTTGATAAGGTTTCAATTTTAATTTTATTATGCAAAGGGAGAATTATGCACAAGGTTTTGGGTTGTCCAAAAAGAAGACCGTAGCTGATACAAGTGCTGATAGTAGCAATTATTAAGTGAAATTGTGGCACAATTACAGTTGAGTAATATCCGCAAATCCATGTGAGCCAGATGTGTTTCATGGTATTAATTGTTCATATAAACTTTAAGTTAAAGATTCTTCTTTTAAATTCTAAGCTTAGCTAACCCAATTGATGGTATTACCTGGTTGGAATTTTACTGGAAGCTGTTGGTGAAACTTTTATGTTGCAGCAAATAACTATCATATTTGAATTTGGGGAAGGAAGAAGAGGGAGAGAAAATGAGTAAGATTGGAATTTAACACATTATTTTGTATATAAATGATAAATTGTATATGCTAATATAATTAAATGATAACCTCTCTATGAAGGGTAAATTAGTTTATAATGTAGTATAGATAGGTAAATGTCCCTTTTTTCTTCTTTCCCTTAGACTCCTCCAGATCGGCCATCAGGCCCATTACCCCAATGGCGTAGCTGTTATACCCTGTGCGTCCCAAAGTGACATATAATGAATATGAAACTTGTTAATCATGATTTAAATGAGTTTAAAGTCATAATATGACTATATATGATATTTGGATAAAACATATAAAGTTTGGAAAAAATCGGATTAAAGTTGCGGAAAACCAACTAAGGATTTGACCTGTAACAGAGCTTTTTGAAAAATATATATGTCGTATACTATATAAGGTCTTTTTGGGACATATTATATACCAAATTGAAGGTATTGGAATGTAGTTTCCAACGCTTTTAACCGTTCGTTCATACGACATCCGGATAAAAGGATATAAGCGTCGGAAGATGGGCGAATGAGAGGGTGTCAAGCTAGCACCTTTTGACTTTTTAAAAGTTGATATATATATATATATATATATATATATATATATATATGTCTTAACTCGTCTCTCTCTTCATTTCTACATAGAACTTGACCAGAGAACACCATAAATATAGTCCTTGAGCTCTCTAATAGTGCTTCAAATAATACTAACATCCCGGGTACGAAATTGAGAAGCGATAACATCAAAACGATCCCTACGATGTAAGTATCGCTATATCGCCTCTCTTTTTCTTTGTAGTTTGAGTTTTAGAATGAATTTAATAGTTAATAAAAATTCCTAATTTCTGTATTTAAGCTTTAAAATATCAAAAAAAATTGATAAATTCGTTTCATAATAGTTAAACTTCACGGGACGGTGATCGGAAGCCGTGAGTTCGAGTTATTTGACTTGTAGTAGACTGTTTTGTGGGTTGTTTCGTGTATATTTTGGGTTGTCTATTGTGCTGCTGATTTATGGAGTTTGGAAGGATAAAAAGGGCATGGAGAAATGCCATATGTGATAGGGTAGTAGGTTGGTCGCTCGTCGTTGTAGTTACAGGCTAATTGATAACTTGTTGATTGGGTGTATTATGGTATATTTGGGGGGTTTTGTTGTATTGAAGGTCCCGAATTGTAATTAGGTTGGTTTTGAGTTGCTGATTGTATTATGTTTGTATCTCGCCTATAGTAGGCTTGAGGGAGCAGTAAAATCAGGAAAAATGCTGCCTGTTTTATTTTATATTCGAAGGCGTTATATACGCGTATATTATATGTATATGGGATATGGGAAAAGGTTACGGCGTTATATACACACTACCACCTGATCAGGTGGTATATGTTGATGATTTTGCCCACAGTGTACGAGATGATATGATGGGATGCCCTCAGAGGCTTGATGATTTTGCCTGGGGACGTTGCGTTTTATACCCGCAGATGTAGGTAGACAGGATGACGGTCCCCCTTCTTAAGATCCTTGATCAGCGAGAGTTGGTGTGCTCCATTTGATCCGGAGCTGCTTTGAGTTTTGGTACGATGTGTTTGCATACATATATGGGTACGACGGGGCCCGGTCTCATCCTTTATACAGTTGTACACTCTAATAGAGGTCTGTAGACAGTCATGTGTAGTTATATAGTATGTGGCCTTGTCAGCTCGCCCTACCGTATTTCATATATATATATATATATATATATATATATATATATATATATATATATATATATATATATATATATATACATGTCTTTTGGGCATGTTTTCTCATGTAGGTTGTTCATATGAATTAGTAGTTTATTTTCAAATGTTATGCATTATTTCATGTTTATATCTTAGACGAATGCTTAGGAGTGCTCAATAGGTAGAACTCGGGCACTCGTCACGGCCCATCGATTTGGGTCGTGACAAAAGTGGTATCAGAGCAGTTCTCTCCTAGGGTTGTTTATAGACCGTGTCTAGTAGAGTCTTGTTTATGGGTGTGTTGTGCACCACACTTATAGAGAGGAGGCTACAAGATATTTAGGATGGTTACTTTTATTTCTTATCTTAGATCGTGCGATATAAGAATTCATTTTCCTAACGACATGTTATGTTTTCAGCGATGCCCAAGAAGGCTACAGCCGCCCAGAAGGGCAAGTCTGTGGATGATGAGACTACAAGTTGAGCGCCACGAGTTACCAGGTCTCGGGGAGAGTCGCATAGTGAGACTCCATCTTAGACTTCACATACCTTGCCCTTTCCAGAGGAGATCTGAGGGGCACCAGCTCCAGCACCCATTCCAGTACCCCCAGCTCCTCATCCAGATGCACCGGGTCAGGATATGAGAGATGCTATTCAACTATTGACTAGATTAGTGGCCGCACAGGCTAGGCGCCAGGAGGTAGGTATTGGTCATGCAGATAGGGCCATTAGTGCGAGGGTTCGTGATTTCATTAATTTGGACCCTCCAATATTCACTGGAGCAGATCCAAACGAGGACCCTCAGGTATTTATCGATAGGATGCAGAGAACTTTGAGGGTAATAAAGGCCACTGCGACTGAGTCAGTTGAGATAGCTTCCTATAGACTTCGGGATATTGCAATTAATTGGTACGAGTCTTGGGAGTTGTCCAGAGGTGAGGATGCCCTTCCAACAGTATGGCAGGATTTTACAGAGGCTTTTCTTCGTCATTATTTGCCACCAGAGCTTAGAAGGGCTAGAGTTGATAGGTTCTTGACCCTTCGATAGGGTAATATGAGTGTTCGAGAGTACAACCTTCAGTTTGATTCTTTGGCTAGGTATGCTCCCACTATTGTAGCTAAGATGGAGGATCAGGTTCACCGGTTCGTGGTGGGGTTGGAGTCGCACCTGCTCAATGACTGTATGTCGGTCTCACGTCATCCAGGCATTGATATTTCTCATATTCAGGCATACGCTCAGGGTGTAGAAGAGCATACGTATCGTGAGCATGATAGGGGCCAGAGTAAGAGAGCGATATCTTTAGGTCTTTCTGGTGAGTTTCGAGGTGGTCAGAGACAGCAGTGCCAGAGGTATTCAACCCAGCCATCGGCTAGTACATCCCCTCAGTTTGCCGGTAAGAGATTTGATCGTTCCACATATT
Organism: Nicotiana tomentosiformis; assembly: GCF_000390325.3. Taxonomy (NCBI): domain Eukaryota; kingdom Viridiplantae; phylum Streptophyta; class Magnoliopsida; order Solanales; family Solanaceae; genus Nicotiana; species Nicotiana tomentosiformis. The sequence continues at coordinate 25,563,827 of NC_090812.1, forward strand.
CAGGGCCCAGTCATAGTTTCAGGGCCTCTAGTTCTCAGTATAGGGGTGAGTCAAGTCAGATGAGGCCACCCTTGCCACGATGTGCTCAGTGTGGTAAGCAGCATGTCGGGCAGTGCCTTGTAGGGTTAGGTGTTTGTTATACTTGTGGTTATCCAGGCCACGTTTTGAGAGATTGTCCGGTGAGAGGTGGTGCAGGTATAGTTCAGCCAGCGAGATCTGTAGCCAGTTCGTCATCATCAGTACGCTCCCCTAGGCAAGGTTCACAAGCACCAGCTGGTCGTGGTAGAGGCGAAAGTGGAGCATCTAGCTCGAGCGGTCCTCGGAATCGTATTTATGCCTTAGCGGGTCGACAGGATCATGAGTCATCACCCGATGTTGTTACAGGTATCTTATCAGTCTCCTCATATGATGTATATGCATTGATTGATCCAGGTTCCACCTTATTGTACGTCACTCCGTTGGTTGATAGTAAGTTTGGGATAGAACCTGAGTTGATTGAACCTTTTGAGGTGTCTACACCTATTTGGGATCCAATAATAGCTAGACGAGTATATAAAGACCGTATAGTAGTAGACCTGATTGAGTTAGATATGATGGAATTTGATGTTATAATGGGTATGGATTGGTTGGCTTCTTATTATGCTAATGTTGATTGTAGATCAAAGATGGTTCGATTCCAGTTTCCAGGGGAGCCAATTCTAGAGTGGAAAGGTAATACTGCATCGCCGAGAGGTAGGTTTATTTCATATCTCAAGGCAAGGAAGATGATCAGAAAGGGCTATATTTATCACTTAGTTCGGGTACATGATGTGAAAGCAGAGTCACCGACCCTTCAATCTATCCCAGTGGTTAATGAGTTTCCCGATGAGCTTCCAGGCCTTCCTCCAGAGCGGGAGATTGAGTTTGCTATTGGCACATTACCAGATACTCAGCCGATATCTATTCCTCCTTATAGAATAGCACCTGCAGAGCTGAGAGAGTTGAAAGAACAGCTGAGGGATTTGCTTGAAAAAGGCTTTATTAGATCAGTACATCACCGTGGGGAGCACCTATGTTATTTGTAAGAAAGAAAGATGGTTCTTTGCGGATGTGTATTGATTACAGACAGTTGAATAAGGCAACGATCAAGAATAAGTACCCGCTCCCGAGGATTGATGATTTATTTGATCAGTTGCAGGGTACCAGGTGTTTCTCAAAGATAGACTTGAGGTCGGGGTACCATCAGGTAAGGGTTAGAGAGAAAGATATTCTGAAGACAGCATTCAGGACTAGATATGGGCACTTTGAGTTTCGTGTTATGTCGTTCGGCTTGACCAATGCCCCCGCGGTATTCATGGACTTGATGAACCGTGTGTTCAAGCCCTTCCTAGATCTGTTCATGATTGTATTTATAGATGATATTTTGGTTTATTCTCGTTCAGAGGTTGAGCATGCAGATCATTTGCATATTGTGCTCAGAGATCTACAAGAAAGGAAGTTGTATGTAAAATTCTCTAAATGTGAATTCTGGTTGAATTCGGTAGCCTTCCTTGGTCATATTATTTCAGGTGAGGGTATCCGGGTCAATACACAGAAGATTGAGGCAGTGAAGACTTGGCCTAGACCCACGACACCGACAGAGGTTCGTAGCTTCCTGGGTTTGGCAGGTTATTACAGGAGGTTTGTAGAGGGGTTTTCTTCCCTTTCAGCACCATTGACAAAGTTGACTCAGAAGACAACCAAGTTTCAGTGGACTGATGCTTGTGAGCGGAGTTTCCAGGCATTGAAGGACAGATGGACTTCAGCACTGGTTCTGACACTTCCAGAAGGGATCGATGGTTATGCTATCTATTGTGACGCTTAAGGCGTTGGATTGGGTTGTGTACTGATGCAGCATGGTAAGGTTATAACTTATGCTTCTAGACAACTAAGAAACCAGGAGAAGAATTACCCGACCCACGATTTAGAGTTAGCCGCGGTGATTCATGCACTAAAGATATGGAGACACTATTTGTATGGCATTCATGTTGATATCTATACGGACCATAAGAGCCTTCAGTATATATTCAAGCAAAAGGAATTGAATTTACGTCAGAGGCGATGGTTGGAGCTACTAAAAGACTATGATGTTGATATTTTATACCATCCAGGAAAGGCGAATGTAGTAGCCGACGCCCTCAGCCGTAAATCTATGGGTAGCTTATCATATTTACAGCTAGAGAAGAGTGAGATAGCTTGTGATATTCATCAGCTAGCTAATCTTGGAGTTCGATTATTAGATTCAGGTGGTACCGGAGTTACTATTCAGGACACGACAACATCCTCTCTAGTAACTGAAGTGAAGGAACGCCAGTATGAAGACCCGGTGCTAGCTCACTACAGAGATACAACCCCTCAAAAGGAGAAGACACCATTAGAGATTACAGGAGATGGAGTCCTCAGATATTGAGGTCGATTATGTGTTCCTAATGTAGCAGGGTTGCGCCAGCAGGTTATGGGAGAAGCTCACTATTCTCGTTATTCTATTCATCCAGGAGCGACGGAGATGTATCATGATATCAAGGGAATATACTGGTGGGACAGAATAAAGAAGAATATAGCAGAGTTCGTTGCTCAGTGCCCTAATTGTCAGTAGGTTAAGATTGAGCATCAAAAACCCGGTGGATTATTGTAGGCTATAGAGATTCCGACTTGAAAATAGGAAGTGATTAACATGGATTTCATCATAGTCTTACCTCTTACCCACCGTAAGTTTGATTCTATATGGGTTATTATTGATAGACTTACAAAATCAGCCCATTTTCTGCCTGTCGGGACTATGTATTCAGTAGAGGATTATGCAAGGATTTACATTAAGGAGAAAGTACGACTTCATGGTGTCCCTATATCTATTATCTCAGATAGAGGTGCTCAGTTTACAGCTAATTTTTGGAGGTCCTTCCAAAAAGGATTGGGAACTCAGGTGAGTCTTAGTACAACATTTCATCCCCAGACAGACGGTCAGGCTGAGTGTACTTTTCAGACACTGGAAGATATGCTACGGGCTTGTGTGATAGACTTCAGGGGTAGATGGGATGATCATCTTCCACTTATTGAGTTCGCATATAATAATAGTTATCATTCCAGCATTCAGATGGCTCCATATGAAGCTCTTTATGGACGAAAGTGTAGGTCACCTATCGGATGGTTCGACGTTGGGGAAACTAAGTTAGTAGGACCAGAGTTGGTACAACAGGCAATTGAGAAGATTAAGTTTATACGGGAAAGACTATTAACAGCTCAGAGTCGTCAGAAGTCATATGCAGATAATCGACGACGAGACTTGGAGTTTCAGGTAGATGACTGGGTATTCCTAAAGATATCATCGATGAAAGGCGTTATGAGACTCGGTAAGAAAGGAAAGCTTAGCCCCCGGTACATTGGACCTTATAAGATCATACGCCGAGTAGGCCAAGTAGAATATGAGTTAAACTTGCCTTCCAACTTGGAGTCAGTACATCCAGTTTTTCCCATGTCTATGCTCCGCAAGTGTATTGGAAATATTTCTAGAGTCGTTGCAGTTGACGATGTTCAGGTCACAGAGCATCTATCATATGAGGAAGCTCCCATTGCTATACTAGATAAACAGGTTCGGAGATTGAGAACTAAAGACGTATCTTCGGTTAAAGTACTTTGGAGGAATAATAATGTGGAGGATATGACTTGGGAAGCTGAAGAAGACATGAAGTCTAGGTATCCTCACTTGTTTCCACTTTCGGAGGAGGATCGGACTGAGACATCACAACCTTAGGTACGTATATGGTATTGATTCTTATGTTAGTTATTGTCATTGGTCGTGTGCGACCATTGGTGTTATTGATGATTGTGGCTCTGTGTGGCTTTGTATTGCTGGATTTTCTATCTGACAGGTTGATAGTGGTACCCTTACAGAGGAGACTCTACCAAAAATTTCTATAAATATCTAGGAGTTTAACATTCGAGGATGAATGTTTCTAAGGGGGGAAGATTGTTACACTCTGTAAGTCCCAAGGTGGCGTATAATAAATATAAGACTTGTTAATAATGATTTAAATGAGTTTAAAGTCATAATATGACTATATATGATGTTTGGATAAAACATATAAAGTTTGAGAAAAATCATATTAAAGTTGAGGAAAAACCAACTAAGGATTTGCCCTATAATAGATCTTTTTGAGAAATATATTTAGTGTACTATATAAGGTCTTTTTGGGACATATTATATACCAAATTGAAGGTCTTGGAATTTAGTTTCCAACGCTCTTGACCGTTCATTCATACGACATCCGGATAAAAAGATATAAGCGTTAGAATATGGGCGAATGAGAGGGTGCCAAGCTAGCACCTTTTGACTTTTCAAAAGTTGATATATATGTCTAAACTCGTCTCTCTCTTCATTTCTACATAGAACCTGACAAGAGAACACCATAAAAATAATCCTTGAGCTTTCTAATAGTGCTTCAAATAATACTAACATCCCGGGTACGAAATCGAGAAGCGATAATATCAGAACGATCCCTACGATGTAAGTATCGCTATATCACCTCTCTTTTTCTTTGTAGTTTGAGTTTTGGAATGTATTTAATAGTTAATAAAAATTTCTAATTTCTGTATTTAAGCTTTAAAATATCAAGAAAATTTGATAAATTCGTTTCCTAATAGTTAGACCTCACGGGACGGTGATCGGAAGCCGTGAGTTCGAGTTATTTGACTTGTAATGGACTATTTTGTGGGTTGTTTCATCTTGCTTTTGGGCTGTCTATTGTACTGCTGATTTATGGAGTTTGGAAGGATAAAGAGGGCGTGGAGAAATGTCACATGTGGTAGGGTAGTAGGTTGGTCGCTCGTCATTGTAGTTACAGGCTAATTGATAACTTGTTGATTGGGTGTACTATGGTATATTTGGGGGTTTTGTTGTATTGAAGGTCCCGAATTATAATTAGGTTGGTTTTGAGTTGCTGATTGTATTATGTTTGTATCTCGCCTATAGTAGGCTTGAGGGAGCAGTAAAATCAGGGAAAATGCTGCCTGTTTTATTTTATAATCGAGTTATCATTTGAGATACATAATATACTACCGCCATCTAAATTGTACACGCATTTCTTTGTTATAGGGTTGGCGCGCTAGTTGTCATAAGCTTGTTGTTGAGTTGCATTGACGACTTGAGGTATGTTAAGGCTATCCCTTCTTTCTTTTTGACATGATCCATATGATACAAACGAAACGTGCAAACGCGGAACTTTCATAAACGACTCTATTCATAGAAATACTAGGGGTATCTATATTCTTGATTTCCCATGTAAATTATTATTATATCCTCTGTTCACGGGTCTCAGAAAAATACGTATTTGATAAAGTTTGTCCGAAAGGCATATTAATTTTATGATATTCGAGAAATCTTATTAACGTATTTCTTATGCATTTCATGCATTTATACATGTACATTGACCCATGACGAGAAAGCGTTATATACGCGTATATTATATGTATATGGGATATAGGAAAAGGTTACGGCGTTATATACACACCACCACCTGATCAGCTGGTATATATTGATGATTTTGCCCACAGTGGCCGAGATGATATGATGGGATGCCCTCAGAGGCTTGATGATGTTATGTACACCTATACATATGCATGATACGACATTTACACGCACGTGCATGACATTATAAATGTTTCATGATTCACAAAGTTATTTAGACTCACAGGTGGAATTCTTTACCCCATGTTTCATCTATGTCTTTTATGTACTGATTTTCATGCTTTACATACTCAGTACATTATTCGTACTGACGCCCTTTTTTGCCTGGGGATGTTGTGTTTCATGCCCGCAGGTGCAAGTAGACAGGCTGGCGGTCCCCCTTCTTAGGATCCTTGATCAGCGAGAGTTAGTGTGCTCTATTTGATCCGGAGCTGCTTTGAGTTTTGGTACGATGTGTTTGCATACATATATGGGTACGACGGGTCCCAGTCCCGTCCTTTATACAGTTGTACACTTTAATATAGGTTTGTAGACAGTCATGTATAGTTATATAGTATGTGTCCTTGTCGGCTCACCCTACCGTATTCCGTATATATATATATATATATATATATATATATATATATATATATATATATGTCTTTTGGGCATATTTTCTCATGTAGGTTGTTCATATGAATTAGTAGTTTATTTCCAGATGTTATGCATGACCTACACTTATTTCATGTTTATATCTTAGATGAATGCTTTGGGGTGCTCGATAGGTAGAACTCGGGCACTCGTCACGGCTCATCGGTTTGTGTCGTGATAATAGCCATCCTATACCAAGGGTGGTCAAGTGTACTCTCTTCGCCGAAAAATTATATTGTGTATATAAATTAAATATTACTTTAAATGACTATATATTAAATTTTGAACACCCTTAACATAGTTGATGAGGCAGTACAACGGTTTAGGGTATTAAAAGTGACGTGTTGTTCAGGGGTTCAAAGTTCTGCCCATTTTATTTGCCAAAATTAAACGGAGACCACCAACGGTTTACGGAGACCACCACAAAGTTAACATGTCCGCAAGTTGCAATCTGCTAGGCACAAAGGATAAAGAGATGAGACCCTCATGAAGCTTTTCTCGCACAAAATGACAATCAAGCTTAATATATTTGGTGCGTTCATGAAAAACTAAATTTCGAGCTATATAGATATTAGATTGACTATCATAGTGAAGGGGAACTAGAAGAATCGAAGCGACATGCAGTTCATTGAGCAACTTGGTCAACCATGTCAACTCCACAATGACTCTATGCATAGACATGTTTTTTGCTTTAGCAGAAGAGAGGGCAACGATTTGTTGTTTCTTGGACTTACAAGTAAGAAGGGACCCCCAAGTAAAACCAAATAACCACTAATAGATTTGCGAGAATAGGGACAAGTTACCCAATCAGAATCGCAATTGCTTGAAGATAAAAATTAGGATCATTGGACATAAGCAAACCTTGACCCAAAGTTCTTTTGACATATTTAAGCACATGAAAGGAAGCAGTGAGATGAGAAGAAGAAGAAGCATGCATAAATTGGCTAAAAAATTGAACAGAAAAAGCAAGGCCGGATCTAGTATTAGTGAGAAAATTCAGTTTCCCAACCAACTTTCTATAAAGTGTAGGATCAGGCAAGAGCTCCTCAGAATTGGCATTGAATTTCATAGTAACATCCATCGGACTAGCTACAAGAGTGCAATCCAAGTAGTTGAACTCAGTTAAGAGACCAAGAGCAAACTTCATTTGACAAATAATCACCTCTCCAGGTTCTGGCAACACTTCCAAACCAAGAAAATAGTAAAGATGCCCCAAATTGTTTATTTTAAACTGATTGTCCAGAAGAAGTTTGAGTGAAGACATTTCTTTTTCATCATTCCCACTCAACAAAATATCATCAACATAAACAACCACAATAGTAATAAGACCATGACAAGACTTAATGAAAAGTGAGTAATCATTCTTAGAAACTGAATAACCCATGGAAATAAGAGATTCACTCAATTTTGAATACCATTGTCTAGAGGCTTGTTTTAAACCATATAATAATTTTTTTAATTTGCACACCATATTACTCTCAGAAGCCACCATACCTTGAGGAATTCTCATGTACACCTTTTCATCTAAATACCCATGTAAAAAAGAATTATTGACATCTAATTGAAAAATGTTCCAACCTGTCATAACAACTACAACAATGATTGATCTAATTGCGATCATTTTATCAATAAGAGAAAATATTTCTGTGTAGTCAATCTCTTCTTGTTGAGTATCCCCTCTTACTGCTAATCTTACCTTAAATCTTTCTATACTTCCATCCACCTTATGTTTAATTTTATATACCCATTTATTTCCAATTGGTTTTTTTTCAGGCGGAAGAGGTACAATATCCCAAGTCGCATTAGCTTCACAGGCCTCAAATTCCTTCAACATACCTTCCTGCGATGCAGGATGTATTGCTGCCTGTTGATAAGTTATTGGCTCATCAACAATATCTAAAGCGTTTATTAAATCATGATTATTTGAACTTAAACTACTAAAGCAAACTGACTTGAGAGAAGTAGGAACAAAAATTAAAGTGAGGGGAAAAAGAGAAGAAGCAGAAGCACACACATAATCTTTTAGGTAAGAAGGTTGATGATGGTGCCGAGAAGGATATCTTGGAGGACCTTTAGGTGCAGTAATTTGAGAAGGTGCAGAAATGTCAGGGATAGGAATTAAAACAGATGGAGAAAGTGAGGTAACAGAAGAAAGAGAAGGTGTAGAAATATTTTGGGAATGAGGAGAAGTGTGCTGATGAGAGGAATTAGTAGGACTAGGTGTACAAGAGATAGGATGATCAAAGTCTGAAGATTTAAAAACATCTGGAAACTGTGTTGTAGGTAAAGTGGACTCAGAGTAAGGAATAATGTTTTCATGGAAAATAACATCTCTATATATGAGGATTTTCCTATCTGAAAGTTGCAGCAACTTGTATGCTTTCTTTCCAAGAGGGTAAACCAAGAAAAATACATGGAGTAGATCTGACAGAAAATTTATCTCTTACAGGCTTAGGGACCACTGCATAACACAAGCAACCAAAACTCCTCAAGTGACTATAGGTAGGTTGGACTCCATATAAAATTTCAAATGGGGTTTTTCCTTGATAAAATTGTATGTGAAAATCTATTTATTAAGTAGATAGCTGTGAGTTTACAATCTCCCCAAAAATGAAGTGGAAGTTTGGATTGATATAATAGAGCCCTTGCTGTTTCTAAGAGATGTTTGTACTTTCTTTCAACTATAACATTTTGTTGAGGTGTATAAGGACGCAAAGTCTCATGTAAAACCCCTTTTGACTGAAAGAATTAAGTGGCTTCAAAACTCTTACCAAGTTCTATTTGTCTATTGTAATAGTTTTAATTTTCAGGTTGAATTGGGTCTCAACCATTGCAAAAAATGATTTTAGGACAGACAGTTTATTTCCTCTGAAACTTTGATGATTAGTCCAAGTAACTCTACTACAATCATCTACAAGTGTTAAAAAAATACTTGTAATTTTTATGTGTTGCAGTGTGATATGGTCCCCATACATCCACATAAACAAGATAAAAAATATGTAAAGCATGCGACTGACTATTTTGAAAAGGAATTCATTGTTATCTAGCAAGTGGGCAAACATCACAAATGAAAGGTTGTCTATCACAAGATGAAACATCGATACAAGTGATTTTCAGTAATTTGGAAAAGGGAAGATGCACAGCATATTATGCCATAGAATGTGTGACTTATTCACAATGACATTATTTACATCAATAGAAAGTTAAAAAATAACAATGGAACAATCGGATTGTGGTCCCGTGGAACTGGAATTGAGGAGATAGAGCCATTCAGCCATCTTACCAAGTACCAATGGCTTCTTTAGAGAAGAGCCATGTAGGAAGCATACAATTGAGGAGAAAGTTAAGAGTAATGAAGTGTCAAGAATGAGCTTGTAGACAAAAATAAGATTGTACTTAAATGTGGGCAGATAGAGTACTTTAGAAAGAGTAACTAATGAGTTAATGTGTACAGTACCAGTAGAAGTCACTTTCACTTTATATCCATTAGGTAGTGTGACAAGAATGAGAATTGGTAAGTCAGTTATATTGATAAGTAAATTTTTATCAAAGGTCATATGGTCGATTGCTCCAGAATCTATAATCCAAAAATCAAGATTTAAATGAGACTTTAAACATGAAAAAGTTCCACAACTCATGTGACAGAAACAAGCAAGTATACCTGAAAATTTTGCAGAAGCAGGGGGGAACTGATTCTGGCCTTCATCTACAACTTGCACATGCTGAAGGATGTTCATTAGTTGCTTGTATTAGTCTGCGGTTATGGTAGTGGATGAAGTGGGATTCTTAGAGAGATTGTCAACTTTGCTTTCAGGATTGGAATACACATTAGCAGCAATTCTCACATTTATATTGCCAAATTTGAAGTTCTATGGATAGTTATGAAGTTTATAATACTTTTCTATTAGATGCCCATCCTTTTTGCAATACCTGCCGAATAGTTTCTGAGGATCTGAGATTCCTTTTCCATCAGAATTTTCCCTTTAATATTGATTATGAGTAGGGAAATTATACTTCTGCGGTTGAGTATTGAAATTAGATCTCTGGTTGTTGAAGGAGTGTTTGGGTTTGGAGTTAGATCCAACAGAGAAGGAAGCCGGGTTAGATTGAAGCACAGGCAAAATTTGAAAGCTCCTCTATTTCTCATCTTGAATAACCAAAAACTACGCTTTACTCACATCAAGAAGAGACTCCATCATTAAGATGTTTTCCCTAGCATTGTTGAAGATTTCATTTAGGCCCATTAAGAACTACATTAATTTCAAATTTTGATCCCTCTTTATCATCTTATGTTTACCCCCACAAGTACACTCACAAATACAGCAAGAATTTGTGTTTAAGGACTCAATTTCATCCCAAAGTCTTTTAACTTTGTTGAAATACCCATTCACGTCAGATGATCCTTGAGAGACTAAAATCAAATCCTTAAAAACTTCATACATTCGAGCACCGTTAGACTGTCCATACTGCTGGTTCAATCCATCCCAAAGCCCCTTGGCAGTTTTGGAATATATGACACTCTAAGAAATATCCGGGTCTAGAGAATTGAGGATCCAACTAATAACCATATGATTACACTGTTCCCATTGATCAAAGAGTGAGGACTCAACAGGAGGTCAAACATAACTACCATTAATAAACCATATTTTCTTCTTCGCAGAAAGTGCGATAATAATTTCCCTCCTCCATGCACCAAATCATGTACCATCAAACTGTTTGGAAACTAACGTAATACCAAGATTATCGGAGGGATGTAAATAGAAAGAATGTGGGGGGGGGGGGGGGAGGGGGGAGGGACAGGTTCATCATCAAATTCGAGATACAGAGACAAATTCTGGTTAATTAGTTCATCATGATCACTTATATCACTCATCGCAAAAAAGAAAAAATATACTACACAATCAGAGAATTTCGAGAGAAAAAAAGAGTTGTTATCAATTCACACTTAGAACACCTAAAAACAACAATAACTTTCTGTCACAATTTACCGTAAAATACCGCCCCAGAACCCCTGGAAAACGCCTCAAATACCAAAACAATTGAAACGTCGATTCTCATATGAAGAAATTCGATCAATCTCTTGACGTGGACTGAAGGAGAAGGTCAAATTGATAGCAAACGAAATTAGGGCAAAAACAATGATAAAATTGAAAATTTTCTCGATCCAGAAGCCAAACAAAAAAATGGAGTAAAAAGAAATAATCAAGGAAATCAACGACACAGTCAGAAACTAGGTGATTTCCATGGCTCTGATATCATGTTAGAATCCAATGGGATTCGAATCTAGGAACAATGAGAAAGAGAAGAAAATCGTCGCATGGTAGAGAGAGAAAAATTGAATTAGCAAAATGACTGGGTCCTCACTTTGGGACCTTCTATTAGTTATGTAGGATCCAAGTATATGACCGACCCATTTACGAAGACTAAGTTGGAAAAGAAAAAAGGCGTAAAAATATAATTAGGCAATAATTGAGAACATTTTGCAAAAACCTAGCAGTAATAAGTAATTAATAAACATGGCAGCTAATTAACTATACTTCAAACACAATCCCATTAAAAAGGGATTACTAATAAATAGCACTTCACAAATCTTCTGAATCCATTCCCACAACTTTATCTCCCTCGTTTAATGCATTACTTCAAGATTTTCTCATTTCTCCTTCACGTAACTCTTTTAACTCTATTTATTATACTTGTATTTTAAATAATTTAATAACAATTGTATAATTGCTGAATACATGATGAATAATATATATTCTTAGTATCTTAATGGTGTGTGTGTGTGAATATATATATGACATGTGCGTGTATTAATTATACTACTATCATATACGAAATATTTATGGTATACACAATATAATACAGTTACAATATATAATAGTCATTCACAAATTCTTCAGCCATTGTATATATAGATTGTATATTAATATTAATGTTAGTGAACAATTATATATATACATAGAATACATATATACACAGTATTATAATAGAATGTAATTATGTATAAATATATATACACGATATAATGATGGTATTTAATAGTGTAGATTGTGGAGCAAGGGTGACTGCTAAGGTTTTGAATGGGAAAGAGATGTGATATAGTTCATGATAAATGAGAGAGAAAGAGGAATACGATAATACATGTAATCCCTAATGTTGTGGAAGAGTTACGTGAGTTACATACTATTAAAGGAAAATAGTATTTTGTTTGAATATGCTACATTTGTTATAAAATCTGCTATTATTGAAATAAATCAAAAATAGTAATACTGATACAAATATTTTTTTATTAGTGACCTACAATGTAAAAATCTCAAAGAAAAAATTATACAAGGCCAACTACAGCCCAATCTAAATAATGAAGCCCAAATACAATCAAATCCCAGCTAATATTATAACAGTTAGTGTAACCACTAACTTTCAACTTTTCTTATTCCCAAATTACGAAGTACCGTTTCACCATATATTTTGTCAAAATAAATTTGAATTTTATTTGGCAAACACATATTTGACCATAGATTTTGTCTATATTTTGGTAAAATTCCAAATCCCAAAACCAGCTCAATAGTTGGTTTTGAGCCAAAATATCACTATTATATTTTTTTAAAAATTGCCCCAAACTTTTGTATTTTATAAAAGAGCCCACCAATTATTATTTTATAACAATGTTATTTCGTCTTCTCGATCACCTAATAGTGTATCATGTAGTTCATTATAAAAATGATAATTTTGTATCAAATTTATTTATGTTCACGACTATGGTTTGCGATAATATAATGAATGTTATTGATAATGGTACTGTTGGTTATTTGTGATAATTTTTAGAACTTGTGGGTTATAAGTCATATTTCATGTTTTTCCAAAATAAATTTAGGAAATATGTTTTGAAAACTGATGTCCAAACACATTTTAATCTTCAAACCAAACTTCACTCAAATCAGATTTTTAAGAACAAATTTAAAAATCTATGACCAAACGCTAGCTAAATCATCTCACACTACTCTCAAGAATTAACATTTTAAAATAAAATCATAAATAAGACAGTGCTAGGAGTTCGTGGTATTACCAAGAAACAGGGGTGAATCAGGAATGAAGAAAACTATGAAAATTGAAGGGGGAAAAACTCACTCCTAGCTAGCTAGTAGAGTTACTATTCTACATGTATCACGTGTTATCCTTACCCGATCCGTAGCTCTTTTCCTGCACTATCCTCCCCAGCTCAATAGATAAATATCAAAATACAAAAAATGAAAAAGAAAAAAAAAATGAAGTTTACTTCTCCCTTACTTTATCATATGATTGTTATGCACTTCTATCTCTTTACAATTATTAGCTCAGGAGTTCTCTCTACCGACCAAAGTGATAGGAATCTACAATTATTACAAAAAGTGCTCCAAAAATAGTAAAAGGCCTTTATTTATTCAGCTAATTAGCTCGCTTTCTTTTATCTATATTCAGTCGTCTGAAGAAATATGAATCTTGGAAAATAAATAAAATTTTAAAAAGTGAAAATAAACCCATGAAACTAGATTAATTATGGAATGAAAAGGGGGAATTTTGTGGACTTCAAGAGTTGAAGAAGACAGCACAAACAAGAAAGAAAGAGACTAGGAAAAGGGATCAGTAGTCAATAGAGATCACATCACAGCTGTATAAGAGAACAAGTAGGAATATAATAAATTAGATTGCAGAACCAAACCTATGGCAAAGTCTAAAGTAATAATACTTGTAGAGGTATCTTCTAGCCTACTGTCTTTGGTTTACGTGAATTATGCCACTAAGTTTCTGCATCAAATGAAAATGATTATTAGTGACACCTTAATACTGTCCAACAAACAAAGATGAAGGAAAAGAAAGGACGAGTGAACGAATCAATTTCTCTCCAAGTTGTGTAGACTGTAATCCAAAAAATTATTAATTGTAGATAATTTAATTAGAAGCATGAGCACTGCAACGGTATTGCATAACACTGTTTATTGGGCGGATTGAGCGATTAATTACTCTTAACGGTTTGGCTTAATGATTATCGGCTTTTAAATGTATTAATCCGCTAGCTACCCGATAAGATATCGGGCGGATTGGTATCGGTTTAGCTCTTATCGGGCGGTTTATCGACCTAATTCAATCTATATTGCGTGCATTAATTGTTTGTTGACCGCGTAGCATACAAATTCAGAATAGGAAATTACACATTGAGTCCAGACATACATGTATGTTAACGCCTATATAAAAATAATGTAGTGTGTCATGTGGTGTAGAGTGAAAAAAGCAGAACACATCGTAGTCTACATTACATCCCAAAGTAGACTATGATATGATGTAGTTAAGGAAAAAGTAGTTCTAATGGATATGCCACTGTAACTATTGCTAGCTATAACATGGATCATACAAGGATATCAAATTTTATTGAGATAACTATGTGATTGCCTGGGTTTAGATGCAAAGGAACAATTTCAGTAGTTTAGCTCATTAAATATAATGGCATCTAAGCTTTTATTAATTTATTCATATCACAAACGAAGCAACATTACAATAAACGTGCGGTTCTTCCCTTTGTTTCTTGTTCATTTCTCTTAGAAAGGTAACAATATATTAATAATTAACACAAAGGATGTGCTAGAGCCATATTTACAATTTTAAAAAGCAAAATATATGAGCTTGCTCTTTATACTAGGGCACTAAGATAGAGTGCTGGAAGCCTGGAAGTCGACGGGATAGAGTACTGCGGGTGGCTGCTGGAGTGCTGGTTGAATTTCTACTGAAGCTGGTTGAATATGGTCGAATAAAGAGAACCATAATTCTGCTGGTGGTTGAAGTTTAGGCGTTAGGGTTCTGATTATTTAGGAATTAGGCGTTAGAACTTAGAGATAAAGTACTAGAAGAAGTGGAAGGGTTTTTGATATTTAATATATATATATATATATTCTTAACGGGTTAACGGATATATCTTAACGGGTTAACGGATTATCCGTTAAGAAAATTGAATAATCCGCCCCCAAACTGATAAGCCGTTAATAAAAAAATTCAATCTGTTCCCCGTCCGTTAAACCGTTAGCCCGATACCAATAAGCCATTAAACTTCGATTTCGATTCGATTTTCGGTTTCGGTTCGATTTTGAACACCCCTAGTATGGCATATTCTACCTACTTGTAATTGGAATGCCTGTTAGCTTTACATATCTTAATCAATTTAACTTGATATACTAATAACTAGCTATACTTAATCAGACCATTTAAAAAATATTTATAAATAGTTATTCACAATAAGCTTATTTAATTTTTTAACTTAAAAATAAAGAAAAGAACTTGGCATGGTAGTTAAAATTGCACCAATAATATAATTTTTACGCCGTTAGCCAAAATTTGATCACGCCCAACTATGCCTTATAAAAAGGACTAAGCGATCGTTACAAATATAATTCGCTTTACAAGTCCAGAGTCGAATCCCACAGAGAACTAAGGCTTAGCTTCAATTGTTCAATATTGCTAAGAAATACAAGTCCAAACAATTTCCTAATTATAAAGATTATAATGTACTAATTAACTAACAACTATTATAAAGCAATAAAATTATCAACTAACAAGGATGAAATTTGAGACAAGACTAAGGAGGTCTAGAGTTATGATTTTTCTAAATGTCGGAATCCTTCCCGCTATACCTTCTATAATTTCGCCTAAGTATTCTCCACCGATCGTGAGTACTTTGGGTGTCGTAGCTCTCTCTCGAGCAACTACCGCAATTTACTAGATGTATTCTCTCGAACTACGCTAGTTGGCACTAATTCACTGCTCACTACGAACGCACCAAGGTTTTGTTATCTCTAATCCCACCTTTAAACTCTCCGTATTGATTTCTCACATACGTTAGGAGTGATGTTGTTCAACAACTATCTAAATGTGTACTCTCTCTCGAGCAATATACACACTAAATAGGCACAGTTAATTGATGGCCTGTCACGACCCAAAATCTCACCTCAGGCGTCGTGATGACACTTAGTCTCTAAGACTAGGTAAGCCGATTACAATTACATTTCGAGCCCTTTTTTTACATATAATTTAATACAGATGTCGAAATCAAAAGCGGAAACAATTATAACAACCTTCCCAGAATGGTAATACTGAGTCACGAACTCTACCTGAATACATGCAATGATCTCAATGATAGAATATACAATACTGTTCGAATAAGAGTTGACAGTACAATAAAAATGGAAAGACTCCAAGGGGCTGCGACGACCAAGCATCTCTACCTTAAATCCTTGCGATCACACTCTAACCTTTGTCCGAATCCGATATCTCCAATACCTGGCTCTGCACAAAAATATGCAGAAATGTAGTATGAGTACACCACAGTCGGTACCTAGTAAGTATCAAGATTAACCTCGGTGGAGTAGTGACGAGGTACAGTCAAGACACTCACTAGTCAAACAACTTGTACAATATAGCAGTATACAATAGTACTGAAAAATAACTAGCAGTGATAGCAACAAAAATCAACCAGTGATATAAACATCAAGGCAACAAGAACACCATAATTATTGCTCAAACGAATAAGGAACACAAGTACAACCAATTAATCAAGTCCTTCTGTCACGACCCAAAAATCACTAGTCGTGATGGCACCTAACTCAACCCGCTAGGTAAGCCAACTAACAGTCAATACAATCCAAATGAAATTGTAAGAAAATAATGAAGAATTATTTGAACTTTTACAATTTAACCCAAGAACTGGTAGTACGAATCATGAGCTTTTAAGACTTATAATTTACAAAGTTGATATAAATAATTACACGATCTACTCGAAAGCTACATAAACAGATTAACAAAATCTAAAGCTACCAAGGACAAGTGGCAGCTATATCCGGAATGCACGAACATCTTCAGGGTCAGCTCCCGACATCACCAGCAGCTCCGCTCCAAACGTCTGCATGCAAGGCGCAGAAGTGTAGTATGAGTACAACCGACCCCATGCACCCAGTAAGTATTTTGTCTAACCTCGTCGAAGTAGTGACAAGGATTTTTAGTTAAAAGATGCTCATTGATAAAATTTGTAATGTAACTAACAATAGCATTATACTACAATATAACAGAATAAATCACACGAACGAATGTACAAAGCAATAACAGAGTACTAGAAGAGATCACAATCCAACAGTTTCCAATATCTCGACCAATTCTTTCCTTAGAGCGAAACCCAATGAACCACAATAATCACCTCACAACTTTCACAGTGTGAGAGAAACACTCTAGACATCAAATTCAACGGCACGGTAACACCCTTCGTGCATTTATCTCATTCTCACCAAATATGCGTAAAACAGTACCAACCGAAGGGCAGAAATACCGATAACAAAAATGACAAAGTAGGGAATACGCAAGTAGTAATAATGAGCGAGAATGTATATAAGGACATCAGTAACAGACTAGGCGGAAAGCATAAAGTTAATGACAACAATTAGAAAAAGGAATGTAACTTCAACTAACTAGCATGGCGGAGGTAGGAAAATAGATATAACAAATAAGAAAAGGGACATATGATCTTTATAAGTTAACAAGTAGAGACATGAATGACTAACATGGAAGAAGACCTGTACCTAAGTGCAACAAAAACAGATATGACATGGATGGAATTATAATAGCAGGAAGTAGGCATGATATTTACAAGTTAAGCAAGTAGAAGGCATATGCAACAAAACAACAATTGAGATAGAGAATAAAGACAGAACAGTGGTGACAAGTCACATAAGAACCGTAAGTACGACAGTAACAATTCAAGTTAAAGACATGAAGATATCTGCAAGAAAAGGATATCACAACATAATGCATGTCCCTCGTCCTCACTTGCACGGAATCACCCTTCGTGCTATGAACTTGCAATAACACAAAAGCATGATAATATAAATGTAATGGCACGACATCACCCTTCGTACTTTTACTCACATAACATGGCACGTCATCACCCTTCGTGCTTTTACTCACAAATGATGTGGCACGGCATCGCCCTTCATGCTTTTACTCTCAATAATATGGCACGACATCACCCTTCGTTCTTTTACTCTCAAATAACATGGTACGGCATCACCCTTCGTGCTTTACACTCTCCCTCACATGATAATGTATAAATAATGGCACGACATCACCCTTCGTGCTTTACATTCCTCCTTACCAGGCATATGTATATCAATGACAAACAAGGTCGGAAGCATAAATAACGTCAACGAGAGTGTTTAAACGAATATTCCAAATAAATCCCAATCACAACTTTCCAAGCCAATAATAGTTCAATAAACCCGCAAGAACATTATTATTCAAGTATTTCAACAAGTCTCATAAATGATCTACAACACAAGTATAAAATCTAGTATCTCAAGGATATTGGCCGTAGTAATGTATTAATGAGTACGCATAGTAATAAACAAATTAGACACATCAATGTATTCTCATAATCTTATCAAATTCGATCAAGTTATAATAAGCTAAGTCTTAGTTTCTAACGTCTGATACTACATTCTTAGTATCTAGGAGTCAAGTAAGGCATGAAGCAAGAAGGTCACGTGATTCTACAAGACACAATTTATAACATAATTTACCCCTGAGCATGGTTAACCCTAGCACATGCATATATGCTCATCACCTCATATACCGCATATAGCAAACAATGTCAAATAGTAGGAAAAATTCCCTCAACAAAGTTAGACAAGACACTTACCTCAATTCGGCTAACACAATACTCAATTTAGCTTTTTCCTTTACAAATTCACCTCCGCTCGGCTCAATCTAGCCAAAGACGACTTAAATACATCACACAATGCAAGGAAAAATAATTTCAATTAATAAAGCTGTAATTTTTATTTAAATTCTAAAACGTCAACAAAAGTCAAACCCCGGGCCCACTTGGTCCAAACCCGAAATTCAGACCAAAACCCAAGTACCCATTCACCCCCGAGCCCGGTTATGTAATTTGTTTTGAAATCCGACCTCAATTTGAGGTCTAAATCCTAATTTTACAAAAATTCCTAATTCTACCCAAACCCCCAATTTCCACCATGAAAATACTAAATTTTAGGTTGAAAAACTTATGAAATGTAATGAAAGATTGAAAGAAAATATGTTAGAATCACTTACCAATAGATTGGGGGAGAAGAGTTCTTTGAAAAATCGCCTCTAGGGTTTTCTAGTTTTGAAAATTTGAAGAATGAACAAAAATCCAGTTTTTCCCTTCTTTTACCCAGCTGCAGTTAACGCAATTGCGACACAAGGTTCACAATTGCGACGATCGCAATTGCGATCAATTCCTCGCAAATGCGAAGAATCTCTGAGACTGCTAACTTCACAAATGCGACGTATATGTCGCAAATGCGACTCAAGGTCCTTCGCAAAAGCGAACTTCTGACTCGCAATTGCGAGTCTGCCTTGATCTGATTCCAGTCGCAAATGCGACAATATTCCCGCAAATGTGAACCCTGCCCCCATCGCATTTGCGGGCTTCTCTTCGCAAAAGCGAAGCTGACCCAGCCCCCTCCCTCTTCGCAAATGCGATCCTAACTTCGCATTTGCGAGGCTCGCATTTGCGATCAAGTCCTCGCAAATGCGAGATCTGCAGACCTGATGCACCAGCTATTTTTTCCAAGTCTAAACCACTCTGTAGCCTATCCGAAACGCACCCGAGTCCTCGGGGCTCTAAATCAAATGTGCACAAAAGTCTAAAAATATTATACGAACTTGTTCGCGCGACCAAATCGCCAAGATAACATCTAAAACTACGAATTAAGCACCAAATCAAAAGAAATTTTCAAGAAAACTTTAAAACTTCTATTACAACAACCGGACGTCCGAATCACGTCAAACCAACTTAGTTTCTCACCAAATTTGACAGACAAGTCATAAATAAAGATATGAACATATACCGGGTTCCGGAACCAATATACGGACCCGGTATCAACAATTTCAAACCTCGATCAAACCTTTAGATTCATTAAGCTTTTAAACTGCGAGCCAAGGTCCTTCGCAAAAGCGAACTTCTGACTCGCAATTGCGAGTGTGCCTTGATCTGATTCCAGTAGCAAATGCGACAATAATCCCGCAAATGCGAACCCTGATCCCATCGCATTTGCGGGCTTCTCTTCGCAAGAGCGAAGCTGACCTAACCCCCTCCCTCTTCGCAAATGCGAGCCTGACTTCACATTTGCGAGGCTTGCATTTGCGATCAAGTCCTCGCAAATGCGAGATCTGCAGACCTGATGCACCAGCTATTTTTTCAAGGCCTAAACCACTCAGTAGCCCATCCAAAACTCACCCGAGCCCTCGGGGCTCTAAACCTAATGTGTACACAAGTTTTAAAATATTAGACAAACTTGCTCGCACGACCAAATCTCCAAGATAACACCTAAAACTACGGATTGAGCACCAAATCAAAAGAATTTTTCAAAAAAACTTTAGAAATTCTATTACAACAACCGGACAATCGAATCACATCAACAAACTCCGTTTCTCACCAAATTTGACAGACAAGTTATAAATATAAAATGAACATATACCGGATTCCGGAACCAAAATACGGACTCGGTATCAACAATTTCAAACATCGATCAAACCTTTAGATTCATTAAGCCTTTAAACTTTAATCCGAATTCAATTCCGGGCATACGCCAAAGTTCCAAATCACGATACGGTCCCATCGGGACCGTCAAAATATGGATCTGAGTTTGTTTGCTCAAAAAGTTGACCAAAATCATCTCAAATGGGTTTTAAGGCAAAGATTTCATATTTTTCAGTTTTTAACATAAAAGCTTTCCGGAAAAATACCCGGATTGTGCACGCAAATCGAGGAGGGCTAAAATGAGGTATTTGAGTCTTTGAAATACAGAATTAGGTTCTAAAACATAAGATGACCTATCGGTTCATCACATAATACATCATGCGAGCATACTCGTGCCCTCAAACTACCGAGAAAAGTGCAAGTACTTAAAACGACCAGTCGGGTCATTACACCTTCAAATATAAATCTTTCACATATAATTCTTTCGAATAAATACCTTCCGAATATACTTCTTTCAAATAAATATCTTTCGAATATAAAATTCTTTCAAATAAGATATCTTTCGAATATACTTCTTTCAAATAAATATCTTTCGAATACAAATTCTTTCAAATAAAAGTCACTCTGTGACACCTCATTTCATTATCATAAAACACGGGTCTCAGCCCACTTTCATGTTTCCACGACACCTCATGCCCATATTTCTATCAAACCCGCACGGACAACTCACGTACCAATAATAAAAATTGTCATATTTTCTCTGGTACCTCGTGCCCACATTTCATATCTGTTGCGGTGTGCAACCTGATCCTATATAACATTAATCATACCTGTTGTGGCATGCAACCCGATCCCATATAACATAATCCGCTCGGCACTATCCACAGGCTCACAATTTCAATATAGATCAGACTATTATCAAGTTTACCGAAACAACACGATAAGTTGCACAAGATATAAACATAAACACAAGAAAAATCACAACATCACATGTAAATTACCAACGCAATAACCCCATATCATTACATAAAAATTATCAATAAAATAACCCCACATCATCACATATCATCCCTGACAATAGCCACCATTATCTCTCTTATAGCCACACTTATCACTCCTATAATAGCCTCCCTTATCCCTCCACCCTGACAATATCAATAGCCACCCTTATCGCTCCTATAGCCACCTTTATCGCTCCTATAGCCACCATTTTTGCTCCTATAATAGGCTCTCATATCGCTACGTTTAATAGCCTCCCTTATCACTCCGCCCAGACAATATACAAAAACACACATAACAACAGTAAAATGCCACCCTTATGCCCGCATAATGTCAACAATGGAGTGCCACGCTTATACGCCGTATAACAGTAACCCAAATCACACAACAATTCACATAGAATATTATCACAACAGCACAACATCATCAACTCGTACTTACAAATTGCCCGTAGGCCACAACTATTCCAAAGGTACAACAAAGTCAATTAATTTTACAACAGATAGTCCACGGCTCAACACAATGTATATAAAATCTCAAAAACAACCACATGGATGGAAAAATAACTCATCATAGGATAACGCCTTCTTTAATCCAAATTTTAGATAAATATATAAACGCCTCAATTTAAACTTATTTAATTAATTATTTACAGATAAAAAATCCATAATGTGATTATTTCCAAGAAATATCAAATCAACAAACACACAAAATTCACATAAAAATTCAAGTGGCAATCACACTAAATTATCATATAAAATACAAACTCGACAAACAAGGAATGAGGCATGACAAATCAAGTATTTACTAAGATCCAACAATTTTTCAATTTAATACATAAGGGTGTCTACAAATTTTAACAGGTATAAATTGTACATATAAACCAAGTACGTACTCGTTACCTCGCGTACATAGTTTTCAATCACACAATTTTCACATAAGACTCAATGCCTAAGGGGTAATTTCCCTCACTCAAGGTTAGGCAAGATACTTACCTTTTTGAAAGTTATGCCGATATTCCAAAATAGCCTTCTTGCTTGAATTGACCTCCGGACAGCTCAAATCTATCCAAATTAATTGTATAACTTCATTAAAATTCATCAAAAATAATTTCAGATAATAAAACGTCGACTTAAAATTTCACATTAAAAAGTCAATCAAAAGTCAATGCGGGACCCGCCTCTCGGAACCCGATATAATTTTTATGAAATCTGAACACTCATTCCGACACTAGTTCAACCATACTAATTTTACCAAATTTCGATAACAACTCGACCTCCAAATCTTAAATTTTCCTTCTTAAAAAGTTTTATAAAAATCTTGATTTCTTCCATTTAAATCCGAAATAAATGATGAATATAACCATAGAATCATGAAATATAATAATTTTTGGATATAGAACACTTAACCCAATCCATATGATGAAAAATCGCCTCAAAAATCGTTTCAATCCGAGCTCCATAGCTCCAAATATATTAAAATGGTCGAAACCCCCATTTTTAGAATATGTCCAAGCAAGTTGCATTTGTCATTTGAGACATATAAATCGCATTTGACACATGCGATTTTTGCCTCAGTCCCAGAAAAAATAGCATTACCAGCCTTCGGTTAATCAATCATAACTTTCTGTATAAATGTTCAAATGATAAATCATTTAACTTTATAGAAACTAGACACCAAAGGCTACAACTTTTATGTTTTGATAATTTCCAGATTCCTTATAGATTTTGAGATATAAGCTTCCAAAGTCAGCTCTGCGCATCATAAATCTGGCGATACACACTACTGTAGCCAAAATCTGCAGTACTCGCCTTCAGTCAATTGATCATAACTTTCTATAAAAATGTCCAAATGATGAATGATTTATCTTTCTGAAAACTAGAATCAAAGGGATACAACTTTCATGCTTTGAAAATTTCCATATTCCTTATAGATTTTGAGATATAAACCTCCAAAATCCCAACGCGATTGCACCAGTTGCTGTCAAAAACAGCTTCTGCCAACAGAAATTCTAGCAGCTTCAACAAAGCGCCAAACAATCCGAACCCCATCCGAAACTCATCCGAGCCACTCGGGACCTTGTCCAAATATATCAATAAGTCCCGTAACATAACACAGATCTGCTCGAGGCCTCAAATCACATCAAACAATGTCAAAACTACAAATCACACCTTGAATCGAATTATGAGTTTATAAATTTTCCAAATTCTATAATTTGCGCCGAAACGTATCAAATCAATCCGAAATGACTTCAAATTTTGCACGCGAGTCTTAAATGACATAATGGAGTTGTTCCAATTTCTACACTCGAATTTTGACCCCGATATCAATAAAGTCAACTCCTGGCCAAACTTTTCAAAAATCTTCTATTTTTCAACTTTTTCCAAAATGCGTCGAATTGTCCTACGAACTACCAAAACCAAATACGAGCATACGCCCAAGTCCGAAATCACCATATGAAGCTATTGGAATTATCAAAATTCCATGCCGGAGTCATTTGCTCAAAAGTCAAACTCTGGTCAACTCTTTTCATTTAAGCTTCAAAAATGAGAATTGTTCTTTTAATTAAATTTCGAATCTTCCGAAAACCAAACTCGACCATACACGCAAGTCATAATACATATTACAAAGTTGTTCGGGATCTTAAGTCGCTGAACGGGGTGCAAATTCTTAAAATAACAAGTCGGGTCGTTATATTCCAATTCAATCAACAACAATAAACACGTAGTTGAACAAGTAGAGGAATCCAATAGCTCAATTATATAAAAACATAATAAGAATTTATTCTAAAAAAGGTTCTATCAAAACTCTAGATAACAAATTAGCTATTCATAATAGTATGCAAAACTACAATAATAGAATTCATAACCAATAATAAAAATAGGAAGAAGGAAGTGCAAAACTCATAGAAGAATACGCCACCTTGCTCCTAGAGTGTTCTTGCCTCCTGTTCGTGCGCAGTCCGGGCAGGTTTCCGAAAAGCTTTTATGTTTAAAACTAATGAAAATTAGAATTTTTGCCTTAAAAGTTGATTTTAGTTGATTTCGGCCAATAATTTTGGTAAATGGACCCGGATCTATGTTTTGATGGTCCCGGTGGATCCGTATCGAATTATGGGACCTGGGCGTATGCCCGGAATCGAATTCGGAGGTCCTTAGCTCAAGTTATGAATTTTTGAAGAAAATTAAAAGTTTGGAAAATTATTTATTTTTAAGAATTGATTGATATTTGGCATTGTTAGTATCGGGTCCGTATTTTGGTTCCGAAGTCCGGTAAAGGTTCGTTATGATATTTAAGACCTGTCTGTGAAATTTGGTGAGAAATGGAGTTGATTTGACGTGATTCGGGCGTCCAGTTGAGAAAATAGAAATTTTAAAGTATTTTTGAGAATTTCATTTGATTTGGTGCTAAATTCGTAGTTCTAGGTGTTATTTTGGAGATTTGATCACGTGAGCAGGTCCGTATGATATTTTTAGACTTGTGTGCATGTTTGGTTTGGAGCCCCGAGGGCTCGGGTGAGTTTCAGATAGGCCACGAGATGTTTTGGACTTTGAAAATCTGGTTTTTCTGCAGAGTCTGTGTTCTGGCATGTCCTTCTTCTTATTCGCGAAGGTACTCTCATGAACACGAAGAGTAAACTGGGCAGCTGAAGTTTTCTTCTTCGCGAACGTGAAGGCCTGGTCGCGAACGCGAAGTAATGGGGGACTTACCCTTCGCGAACGCGACTGGCTCTTCGCGTGGGGACCTAGGGGGTTGGTCGTTCCTTCATCGCGAACGCGAGCCATGCCTCGCGAACGCGAAGGCCAGGGGGAGTAATCATCGCGAACGCGAGCTGGGTCTCGCGAACGCGAAGGCTTGGCAGCCATTACCCTTCGCGAACGCGATGAACACTGTCGCCCAGCACTTAACAAAATCCAGAAACGGGATTTGTCACGACCCCAAATTCCCTCCGTAGGATGTCGTGATGGCACCTAGTCTCTAAGACTAGGTAAGCCTATCAATGCAGAATAATAATAAATATCTGAAATAAATAAACTACAATTCAAACAATTTCAACTCCCAAAACCCGGTAAAAAAAAGTCACAAGCTTCTAAGAATTTATTCTCTATGTATCTATACATCAAAATCTAAAGCAAATAAGGAAAACAACATAGTAAGATAGAAGGGGACTCCGGAGTCTGCGGACGCTGGCAAATATACCTCGAAGTCTCCTCGTACAGCTAGTTTACTGATGCGTGGTCTGATAAGATGTACCTGGATCTGCACAAAAAAATGTGCAGAAGCGTAGTATGAGTACACCACAGCGGTACCCAGTAAGTACCAAGCCTAACCTCGGTAGAGTAGTGATGAGGTCAGGTCAGGCCCTACTGGAGAATAAATAATGGCATGGTAAAATGTTTAAATAATATTATAAGATAAAATAACAATGGAAATAAATCAAGTAGTATGTCACATTTAATTACATCAAATAATGGCAAATAAATACCTCATGGAAACAAAACAGAATTCTTTTCAACTTGAAGAAAATCACAACAATAATCAAAGGCAGTTGCGGCCATAAATCAATATCAACAAGGGCACTCCCGAGGTACCGCCTCGTAGTCCCAAATCTTAAACAAATTCACAATATCTCATTTTCTTATCTCACCGAGGGAGCCTTCACAATTTATTTTAAAGAAAATATTTTTTTCGAAATAGCATCCCGTATTTTAGCCATCTTTATCACACCGCATGACTTCTAGTAGTTCCCCCTACTAGCCACGCGTATCAAGCCACCCTTATCTCACCACATGCATTTCAATACCCAGACCTTATACCACCGTATGTATATCAATATCACAATTTTCACCTCAGGTGCTCAAATAATTTAACTTGCCAAAATAATTCAACAACAATATTTTTCCACAATAAAGAGCTCACGACTCATGTCAAAATAATTCAACAATAATATTTTTCCACAATAAAGAGCTCACGACTCATGTCAAAATAATTCAACAATAATATTTTTCCACAATAAAGAGTTCACGGCTCATGTCTTAATAATTCAACAATAATATTCTTCCACAATAAATAGCTCACTGCTCCATCACAATGAGTACAAAAATATTCAAGAGTAAATAATTTAGGAAAATAATATTTCAAAATCTTTAATACGTTGCTTCAATATCAAGTTTAAAAATGTCAAATACTTCATATTAATAATATTTAATTTTAAAAAAATCAACCTTCAAATAATGCACAGAATAAAAGAAACCAAGTTTCAACTAAACAGGTAAAACAATTAGGAGGAAAGGATCAAACAAATTTGAAGTATATATCCCAAATCAATGATGAAGAATATAACAAGATAAAATAATTTAATAAATGCGCAACAGTGATCTACACAATTTAAAAATATAATCTTTCACATTTAGCCCGTGTACACACTCGTAACCTCGTGCACACGACTTTCAACACATTTCAATAATCACATCAATACCAATCCTAGGGGAAACTTTCCCCACACAAGGTTAGGCAAGTCACTTACCTCGACTTGCTCCAATTTAACCAAGTATTGTGCTTTTTTCTCGATTTTTCCAACTCCGATCGACTCATATCTAGTCATAATTAATTCGATACAGTCAACAAAAATTATAGAAATCAATTTCATAAGAAAATACTACATTTTTCAATAAAATCCTAAATTAGCTCAAAATCGATTTTGTCAGGGACCTCGATTTTGGCAGGCAGCCCGATTTTGGCAGGCATCCCGATTTTGACAGCATTTCCAGCAGAAAAATTGTAGCAGCTAAGTCCTACTTTTGATCCGTTAACCATCCGAAACTCACCCGAGGCCCTCGGGACCTAAACCCAATACATCAACAAGTCCTAAAATATCATACGAACTTATTTGAAACCTCAAATCACATCAAACAACGCTAAAATCACGAATCATGCTCCAATTCAATCTTAATGAAACTTAGAATTTCCAACTTCTACATTCGATGTCGAAACCTATCAAATCAAGTCCGATTGACCCCAAATTTTGCACCCAAGTCATAAATGACATAATGGAGCTGTGAAAATTTTCAAAACTGGATTCCGACCCCGATATCAAAAAGTCAAACTTCCAAATAAAATTCTGATCACGCTCCTAAGTCCAAAATCACCATACGGAGCTATTGGAGTCATCAAAATTCTATTCCGGGGTTGTTTGCACAAAATTCGACATCCGGTCACTATTTGAACTTACACTTTTAAATTTTTATCAAAATTCCATATCTCGGGCTAGGGACCTCGAAATTTGATTCCGGGCATACGCCCAAGTCCCAATTCGCGATACGGACCTACCGGAACTGTTAAAACACTGATCCGAGTCTGTTTGCTCAAAATATTGACCAAAAGTCAACTCATTTGAGTTTTAAACCTCTAATTCATATTTTAATCCATTTTTCACCTGAAAACTTTTTGGAAAATTTTACGGACTACGCACGCAAGTCGAGGAATGATAAATAGTGCTTTTTGAGGTCTTAGAACACAAAATTAATTATTAAATTTAAAGATGACATTTTGGGTCATCACATTCTCCACCTCTAAAACAAACGTTCGTCCTCGAACGGAGTTAGAAAAAGTACGTGAGCTGTTGAATAAGTGTGGATAACAACTGTGTATATCAAGCTCGGTCTCCCAAGTTGCCTCCTCGACCGGATGACCCCTCCACTGAACCTTCATGGAAGCAATGTTCCTTGACCTCAGCTTGCGAACCTTCCTATCTAAAATAGCCACTGGTTCCTCAATATAAGATAGATCCTTGTCCAACTGAACCGAACTGAAGTCTAACACATGAGACAGATCTCCTGATATTTCCGAAGCATGGAGACTTGGAATACCGGATGAACTGCAGAGAGACTAGGTGGTAGTGCAAGTCTGTAAGCCACATCTCCAACTCTTTCAAGAATCTCAAAAGGCCCAATATACCTAGGGCTCAACTTGACCTTCTTCTCGAACCTCATCACACCCTTCATAGGCGAAACCCGGAGCAATACTCGCTCACCAACCATGAATGCAACATCACGAACCTTCTGATTCGTATAAATCTTCTGTCTAGATTGGGCTGTATGAAGTCAATCCTGAATTAACTTAACCTTTTCCAAGGCATCTTGAACCAAGTCTGTACCCAATAGCCTAGCCTCGCCCGGTTCGAACCAACCCACTAGGGACCGGCACCGCCTACCATACAAGGCCTCATACGGAGCCATCTGAATGCTTGACTGGCAACTGTTGTTGTAAGCAAACTCCGCAAGTGGTAAGAATTGATCCCAAGCACCACCAAAATCTATCACACACGCACGAAGCATATCCTCTAATATCTGAATAGTGCGTTTGGATTGCCCATCCATCTGAGGGTGAAATGTTGTACTCAACTCCACACGAGTACCCAACTCTCGATGTACATCCCTCCAAAATCGTGAGGTAAACTGTGTATCCCGGTCAGAGATGATAGATACCGGTACACCGTGAAGTTTGACAATCTCGTGAATATATACCTGAGCCAGCTGCTCTGAAGAGTAAGTAGTAATCACATGAATGAAATGAGCTGACTTGGTCAATCTATCCACAATCACCCAAACTGCATCGAACTTCCTCCGAGTCCGTGGGAGCCCAACAATGAAATCTATAGTGATCCGCTCCCATTTCCATCCTAGAATTTCCAACGTCTAAAGCAATCTACCTGGTCGTTGATACTCATATTTCACATAGTGACAATTTAGGCACCGAGCTACATATTCCACTATGTCTTTCTTCATCTGCCTCTACCAATAGTGCAGTCTCAAGTCTTGATACATATTTGCAGCACCCGGATGAATGGAGTACCGCGAACTGTGAGCCTCCTGAAAAATCAAGTCGCGCAAACCATCTACATTTGGCACACATAGCCTGCCCTGCATCCGTAATACATCTTCATCTCCAATAGTGACTTCCTTGGCATCGCCATGCTGAACTGTGTCCTTAAGGACAAGCAGATGGGGGTCATCATACTGACGTTCCCTGATACGGTCATAAAGAGAAGACTGTGAAACCACACAAGCCAAAACTCGGCTTGACTCGGAAACATCCAATCTGACAAACTGGTTGGCCAAGGCCTAAACATCCAAGGCCAAAGGCCTCTCTGCTACTGGTAAATATGCTAAGCTGCCCACACTCTCCGCCTTACGACTCAAGGCATTGGACACTACATTGGCCTTCCCAAGATTATAGAGAATGGTGATATCATAATCCTTAAGCAACTCCAACTGTCTCCGCTGCCGCAAATTAAGATCCTTCTATTTAAACAGATGTTGTAGACTTCGGTGATCGGTGTAGACCTCGCAATGGACACCGTACAAATAATGCCGCCAGATCTTTAAGGCATGAACAATAGCTTCTAACTCAAGGTTGTGTACAGGATAATTCTTCTCATGCACATTTCACTGTCTGGACGCGTAGGCAATCACCCTACCGTCTTGCATCAACACTGCGCCGAGGTCAATATGCGACGCATCACAATACACAATATAAGACCCTAAACCTATAGGTAATACCAACATTGGGGTTGTAGTCAAAGCTATCTTGAGCTTTTGGAAGTTCTCCTTACATTCCTCGGTCCATCTGAACGGAGCACCCTTCTGGGTCAATCTGGTCTTAATAGTTGTTCATAATCAATTACAGAATCGTTAATTAACTTCATGTTAACAAAAATCTCATTTCAAACTTTCACAATACTGATAACGAGACACGAGGCATGAAGACCTCAAAATTATTTACCCAAAATAATGAGTCACATTTAACATCACCTGGGCGGGAACCTATCTTGTAGGTTAAAACTCAATAATTACAACACAAATTTGACAAGTATGCACAGAGGATTTCATATAAGTATTTTCAAATAAGCCTAACAGGCATGACTCTCTATTAGTACTATAGTACAAATTGGATCTCACAAGGGAGAACTTAAACACAAGATTTTTTCTCACAAGGATCTCATCCTTATATAAAGTCCACCGCAGCTCGTAGCCCGGTTTAAACATATTAGTTTATTTTAAAAATGAGAGGATCTCGTCCTCAGTTCTGAATCACAAGTAATATGCACATCGTGATAATCGAAACTTTCCATTTGCTCCTTCTAAATAATTTTCGTTAAACAAAATCACAACACATAATGAACCCCACACCGGTAGGGCATATAATTCACAATTTGCAATTAATTATTCGAAATTTACATCAAAACTTATCGAAATGAATAACATAAAGCCACATTTAGCCTCGCAGCTCTTATTAGTGACCAACATGAAATGATAGGCGTAGTTATCTCCATAAAATCTCCCAACAAGGGGAAACACATAAGTAGATTATAGAATTATGAAGCTCACTCATAAGTGGAGCACCATAGAAGGACTCGTTTCGATACTGAGAACCGAATCAAGTTAAGAAAATTATTCCTTTATATTATATCAAGGTCGTATCTGTAACGACACCAACTGATGTAGCGACATCTGCCATACCATAAAAATATATCAATTGCTGGGTCTCCACCTCTAGGACGCCTTCTACCCGCCTGTCCTTCACCCCTAACTAGTCGTGTGGGTGGTGTAGTAACTTCAATGAGGCACGTAGCCTGAGTGCTTTGATGAAATATGTCTCTCCCAAGTTTGGGATAATTTTCTCATGATGTGCCTAGTATCACCGTATTCATAACAACCCCTTTGCGAGTTTGGCTGCTCATATTGAGTCTGTGCCAGATAACTAGAATAACCATTATAGGAACTCATGTCGGTGGTGCATTAAAAGAACTTACTGGAGCATCCCGAGTAATCTGATGTGCGGACTGGGCTAGCCGACTACCCGAGCCCCTGCCATAATGATTTATACTTGCGGAGTAGAATCCACTGAATCCCTCAGAACCTCGAGACGTCTTGGTCTCCTTAGTTTCCTTTTTCCTCACCCCGAACACATTTTAATATCTTGGTAATTTGTATAACTAGCAACAATGAAGTATCAGCTTGTAGCTCCCGAGTCGTACAAAATTTTATGATCATAATTGAGTTCTTTAATGAGTCTGTGGACTCGCCCTCTGGCTGTAGGAAGCAAAGTAGGAGTATGACGGGCTAACTTATTGAACTTGATGGCATATTCCGACACCGTCAATGGTGACCTGACACAACCGTTCATACCCTATACGCCACGCATTACGGAGAGTCCGGGAAACAAACTCTTTCAAAAGCGTTTCTGAGAACTGAGCCAAGTGGGCGGTATTGCATTGGCCGGTCTGCCCTCTTCATAGGCTTTCCACGAACACCAGTGGAGAATTATCTCTCCCAAGGCAAATTTCTTCTTTAGTTATGTTGACTCAACACTTTTGAGCTAACCCATTTCTTAACATACTCTTCTATACTTCTTTGGGGTAACCCTTACCCCTATTTATACACAACGATCACAAAAGTAGAGCTCCATACAGACAAATCTTGTCACGAACCACATAGTCTAGACTCTCGTCAACAAGTGTACTACCTCCGAAGCACCCCAAAATCCGTAACCGTGACGTCCACGCTGAGTAGACCTTCTGCAAATTTAGAGTTATTTCTATAACTCCTTTGGTACTTAAGTACATGATTATTAAGGAGGCGGACATACCGTAAGTCCCGACCTTATCCTCTACAAAATCTCAGGCCTTAAACATGTGTAAATTTTAGGGAACCTTTCAGTACCACATATATACATTTCAGGCCAAAACTGTAATAATACATGACCCCGCAATCCACCCATTGATAGTGGACGGCGTGAAATCATAGGTCACAACGTCCGATGATCCAAAATAATAACCTTCACAGCTCGTATAAATTAACTAGATGCCAATGTCCATTGCACCCCGCACATGATTCACTAGGTGATCTCTCAATATGCACGCATCTTCAGTCGGAACCACACGTTAAGGCAATGTTTGAGTATCTCTGGCTCCCTCGTAGTCCATCTGCGGCATCACGAACCGTCGACACACAACTGATACCGAATGCGCAAAGTCATACACGAGTGGATACAAAGGAATATAAGATATATGTTTCAAGCTAAATCAATGCCGCATGATAAGGAATCAAAGAAGTGAATATTTTCTAACAGTTCCATAGCCTCTCGAAGATAAGTACAGACGTCTCCGTACCAATCCGCAAGACTCTACTAAACCTGCTTGTGACTCATAACACCTATGAACCTAGAGCTCTGATATCAACTTGTCACAATCACAAATTCCCTCCGTAGGATGTCGTGATGGCACCTAATCTCTAAGACTAGGTAAGCCTATCAATACAGAATAATAATAAATATTTGAAATAAATAAACTATAATTCAAACAATTTCAACTCCCAAAACCTGGTAAAAATAAGTCACAAGCTTCTAAGAATTTATTCTCTATGTCTCTATACATCAAAGTCTAAAGCAAATAAGGAAAACAACATAGTAAGATA
This sequence comes from Nicotiana tomentosiformis, assembly GCF_000390325.3. Taxonomy (NCBI): domain Eukaryota; kingdom Viridiplantae; phylum Streptophyta; class Magnoliopsida; order Solanales; family Solanaceae; genus Nicotiana; species Nicotiana tomentosiformis. Next base: position 25,596,954 of record NC_090812.1, read on the forward strand.
GAAGGGGACTCCGGAGTCTGCGGACGCTGGCAGATATACCTCGAAGTCTCCTCGTACAGCTAGTTTACTGATGCGTGGTCTGATAAGATGTACCTGGATCTGCACAAAAAGATATGCAGAAGCGTAGTATGAGTACACCACAGCGGTACCCAGTAAGTGCCAAGCCTAACCTCGGTAGAGTAGTGACGAGGTCAGGTCAAGCCCTACTAGAGAATAAATAATGGCATGGTAAAATGTTTAAACAATATTATAAGATAAAATGACAATGGAAATAAATCAAGTAGTATGTCATATTTAATTACATCAAATAATGGCAAATAAATACCTCATGGAAACAAATCAGAATTCTTTTCAACTTGAAGAAAATCACAATAATAATTAAAGGCAACTGTGGCCATAAATCAATATCAACAAGGGCACTCCCGAGGTACCGCCTCGTAGTCCCAAATCATAAACAAATTCACAATATCTCATTTCCTTATCTCACCGCGGGAGCCTTCACAATTTATTTTAAAGAAAATATTTTTTCCGAAATAGCATCCCGCATTTTAGCCATCCTTATCACACCGCATGACTTCTAGTAGTTTTCCCTACTAGCCACGCGTATCAAGCCACCCTTATCTCACCGCATGCGTTTCAATACCCAGACCTTATACCACCGTATGTGTATCAATATCACAATTTTCACCTCAGGTGCTCAAATAATTTAACTTGCCAAAATAATTCAACAACAATATTTTTCCACAATAAAGAGCTCACGACTCATGTCAAAATAATTCAACAATAATATTTTTCAACAATAAAGAGCTCACGACTCATGTCAAAATAATTCAACAATAATACTTTTCCACAATAAAGAGTTCACGTCTCATGTCTTAATAATTCAACAATAATATTCTTTCACAATAAATAGCTCACTGCTCCATCACAATGAGTACAAAAATATTCAAGAGTAAATAATTTAGGAAAATAATATTTCAAAATCTTTAATACGTTGCTTCAATATCAAGTTTTAAAATATCAAATACTTCATATTAATAATATTTAATTTAAAAAAAATCAACCTTCAAATAATGCACAGAATAAAAGAAACCAAGTTTCAACTAAACAGGTAAAACAATTAGGAGGAAAGGATCAAACAAATTTGAAGTATATATCCCAAATCAATGATGAAGAATATAACAAGATAAAATAATTTAATAAATGCGCAACAGTGATCTACACAATTTAAAAATATAATCTTTCATATTTAGCCCGTGTACATACTCGTAACCTCATGCACACGACTTTCAACACATTTCAATAATCACATCAATACCAATCCTAGGGGAAATTTCTCCCACACAAGGTTAGACAAGTCACTTACCTCGACTTGCTCCAATTTAACCAAGTATTATGCTTTTTTCTCGATTTTTTCGACTCCGATCGACTCATATCTAGTCATAATTAATTCGATACAGTCAACAAAAATTATAGAAATCAATTTCATAAGAAAATACTATATTTTTCAATAAAATCCGAAATTAGCTCAAAATTGCCCATGGCGCCCACGTCTCGTAATCCGGAGAAACACACAAAATCCGACAACCCATTCAATTACGAGTTCAACCATACCAGTTTCACTCAAATCCGACTCCGGATCGACACCGAAATCTCAAAAATTTATTTCTATGAGATTTCTAAAATTTTCCCAAATTTCTATCTCAAAACACTAATTAAATGGTGAAAATAATGATATATTCGTGTATATTGACCAAATCCGAGTTAGAATCACTTAACCCCAATGTTTTTCCTTGAAAATATATCAAAATCGCCTCTCCTCAAGCTCCAATTCGTCAAAAAGGCAAATGGGACGAAATTCCTTGTTTTTATAACTTATAGATTTGTGAGGGACCTCGATTTGTTAGGGACCTCGATTTTGTCAGGGACCTCGATTTGTGAGGGACCTCGATTTTGTGAGGGACCTTGATTTTGTGAGGGACCTTGATTTTGGCAGGCAGCCCGATTTTGGCAGGCAGCCTGATTTTGACAGCATTTCCAGCAGAAAAATTGTAGAAGCTAAGTCCCACTTTTGATCCGTTAACCATTCGAAACTCACCCGAGGCCCTCGGGACCTCAACCCAATACACCAACAAGTCCTAAAACATAATACAAACTTATTTGAAACCTCAAATCACATCAAACAATGCTAAAATCACGAATCATGCTCCAATTCAATCTTAATAAAACTTAGAATTTCCAACTTCTACATTCGATGTCGAAACCTATCAAATCAAGTCCGATTGACCTCAAATTTTGCACCCAAGTCATAAATCACATAACGGAGACAGAAAAAATTTCAAAACTGGATTCCGACCTCGATATCAAAAAGTCAACTCCCCGGTCAAACTTCCAAACTTTAAATTCCTATTTTAGCCGTTTCAAGCCTAATTTCACTACGAACTTTCAAATAAAATTTCGATCACGCTCCTAAGTCCAAAATCACCATACGGAGCTGTTGGAATCATCAAAATTTTATTCCGGGGTTATTTGCACAAAATTCGATATTCGGTCACTATTTGAACTTAAACTTTTAACTTTTTATCAAAATTCCATATCTCGGGCTAGGGACCTCGGAATTTAATTCCGGGCATACGCCCAAGTCCCAATTCACGATACGGACCTACCGGAACTGTCAAAATACTGATCCGAATCTGTTTGCTCAAAATGTTGACCAAACTCAACTCAGTTGAGTTTTAAACCTCTAATTCACATTTTAATCCATTTTTCACCTGAAAACTTTCCGAAAAATTTTACGGACTGCGCACGCAAGTCGAGAAATGATAAATAGTGCTTTTTGAGATCTTAGAATACAAAATTAATTATTAAATTTAAAGATGACATTTTGGGTCATCACAGAAATTTAGCCAAAAAACTCATTTTTCTCAAAAACCAAACGGTGAGAGGCGATTTTTCAAGAGTCAATTCTTCCCCAAATTGTTGGTAAGTGATTCTAAACCATTTTCTTTCAATTACCCATTATATTTCTTGAAATTTCAACCTAAAATCTAGAGTTTTCATGGTAGAATTAGGGGTTAGGGTAGAAAATAGGAATTTCGGGAATTTGAGGAGTTAGACCCCAATTTGAGGTCGGATTCCACAACTAATTACATATTCGGGCTCAGGGGTGAATGGGTAAAAGAATTTTGGTTCGAACCTCAGGTTTTGACCAAGCGGACCCGGGGTCAACTTTTCAATTTTTTGGAGGAAAATTTGAAAAATTTAATTTATGCAATATAATTGATTCCTTTAGCAATATTTGATATTATTTAGTCATTTTTTAATAGATACGAGTGGTTTTGAGGTGAATTCCAAAGAAAAAGCTGTGATTGAGAATTAAATGACTTTCGGAGCGAGGTAAGTGTTGTGTCTAACCCTGACTTGAGGGAATTAGGAACCTTAGATTACTTGCTAATTGAAATTCATGTGAGCGGCGTATATGTGAGGTGACGAGTACTTATGCGCCGCCAACTTACCTGTTTTTCCATGTTTCTTCCGTTTTCTTATATTGTCTCATTCCCATGCCTAATTTCTATGTGTTATACTAGTGTTGTTAAATTGATCGTCATTATTATGTTTTACGGATTTTCTGGTGATAATTGAGTTTTTATTTCAAAGTTGAGATTGATATTATGGAACCAAATGTTGAAGTAAGGTTTGTACTTGTTATTCTATCTCCCTGTTATTATTTATGCATAGCATTATGGTAAGGGAGAGTGTTAATGCACGAAGGGTGATGTCGTGCCATATTGCGAGTGTTAATGCACGAAGGGTGATGTTGTGCCATATTGTGAGTGTTAATGCACGAAGGGTGATGCCGTGCCATATTGTGAGTGTTAATGCATGAAGGGTGATGTCGTGCCATATTGTGAGTGTTAATGCACGAAGGGTGATGTCGTACCATGATATGAGAGTTAATGCACGAAGGGTGATGCCATGTCGTTTCTATTAATTTTATGGTGAGATTGAGAGTAAAAGCACGAAGGGTGATGCCGTGCATTTTTCCTTACTGTATTCACTATTCCTGTTGATTCATGGTATATTGACTGCTCCGGTGATCATTATGTTGTAGTTCTTTATCTTGTATTCCCCTCACGACATTTTCTGTTTAGTTCTTCATTTCTATTATATGCATATACACTGTTAAATTGTACAAGTTGATTTGTAGGTGCCTTGCCTTAGCCTCGTCACTACTTCATCGAGGTTAGGCTCGACATTTATCAGTACATGGGATCGGTTGTACTGATACTGCACTCTGTATTTTCTGTGCAGATTTTGATACCGGCTCGGGTTGATCGAGATTTTGCTATTGATCCGCTGTCCGGAGACTCAAGGTAGATCTGTCAGCGTTCACAGATCTTGAAGTCCCCGTCTATCTTTTCGGTTCTACTGTTTCTTTCATTGAGACAGTTGTATTTCTTTCTGACTATTACTTATAGCAAATTCTAGAATGCTCGTGAATTGTGACTCCAGATCCGGGTGGTAGTAATTAATACAGTTTTTATGATATTCCGCACTTATTATATTTCATCTTAGTTAATTATTGTTAATTACTGAATGGAAATAAGGAATTGGTTTAATAATTCTCTAACGTTGGCTTGCCTAGCAAGTGAAATGTTAGGCGCCATCATGGTCCCTTCGGTGGAGAATTCCGGGTCGTGACACCTCCTTAGGCCGAATCCCCTCTCAAAAACGTCCTCCTTGGTGAAGTCTGCCCCTCAAAAACGGCTCTCCCTTGTTCAGACATGTTTAAGGAGTATTTATAGGCTAGGGTTGAAGTCCTAGAGTCCAAATCCGGGTCGGAGTCTTTTAACCCGCGACTATTAATTACCTGGTTATAGACCTCGCGAAGCCTGGTTTGTAGTGCGGTCAACCTGGCTATAGACCTCGGTCAACCTGGCTATAGAACTCGCGAAGCTTGGCTATAGAACTCGCGAAGCCTGGTCGATAGCGCGGTCAACCTGGCTATAGACCTCGCGAAGCCTGGTTTGTAGCATGGTTTGTGTACTTATTATTTTTGTGCTCTTTTCTTGTATTTTCGTCCTCTTTTTGTGCAACCTTCACTCGTCTTTGTCTTCCGATGCTCCTACACATAAAACAACATAATTTAGCTCAAACGTCGCACAATTAACCACTAAACTAACAATATGTATGACGAGTAATGTACTAAAAGTATAACATTTTGGCCTATTATTAGTGAATACAAATTAAATTCACTCTTAATAAGTGTAGATTCCAAAAAGAGCAGCAAACTTTTATTTTAACCTAACTCATGCAAGTTGCACTATTCTGATTTCAAGGAGAGAATAATCCCCATATAAAAAGAAATCATAGCAAGATACTCTTTGAAGACATGAAACCCAAACACAAGGGATAGCCTCTAATGTCACTTCACTTGAAACATTGCCAATATTTGCACGTTCACTTGTATGAAGTGAACTCCCCATAATTTTATTCAATTCTTTTAATTTCTATCAATCACTTGAGTGAATTCAATTCAAATCAATGATCTACTCAAGCATTTTCTTCAATTTATTCACCTAATATCATAGTGTCGTCATAGAAAGAAATTCAATTCACATGTTTCAAGATTCCTATTTGGTGAAACTAAAAATAAATGTTATGATTCCTAGATCTAGCTAGGAACGACATTCTTTAGGGTAAAACCCAGAGTTTGTCCCTTGTAGCATGCACAAGAATTGGAACAAGAAATGACCACCCTTCTTCTTGGAAAAAGTCTATTGGATACCCAAAAAAACAGGGAAAATAAAATCAAAGGGGCATCTAACTAGTAAGTAATATTCTCTCATGTTTTTCCTCTAAAGGAGTTTCCTTTGAACGCATGCCACTAAATTGAAAAGTTACCACGTGACCCACCGTACCATAATTGCTACAATATTGTCTCCTTTGGAATTCACCACTTCCATGCAAAGTGCAAACTGATCTCATGGTATTCAGTACTCTCACTACTATGCTTTATTTGCAATAATTTAATGACTTTATTCATGAAGATAGATACCCGGCCAAGATTTTATAGTTGCATATATGAATATAATAAAAAAGTGTAACAACAAACACAATTACCAAGAATTTAAATAGATCTTACTCATTTCTAGCTGCCATCTGAATTAGCATACACAAGATGAATGAAATTAAAAGATAAAGAAGAAGAAATTCATTCTAAGTTCCCACAATGTAGATGCAGGAATTTATTGCACCACTTCAGTAACATAGAAAAGTACCAAGAAGTGTCAAGATTATATTTACTTATTTTAGTTTATGTTGGAAGAAATTAGTGAGTATCTCATTAGGAAGTGTCTCTCGTGGATTAGGAAGAACTTCTTTTTCACTTTTAAGGAATTCTCCTTCTAGTGGGCTAGTAAACAGAAAGAAAAGAAATTGGGGTCACTGTAGTTGTGCTGCAAGACAAAAGGTACTCACCGTAGTCACCTTTAGAAAAGGGAATTTATTTTTACATTTACTTAATACTTTATTATTTTATTTTGTCAAGATTCTAGTTTCAATCCTATAACTTTATATACAAGGTGGTAATTCTATCGCGATATTTGCAGTTTGAAATGGTAATTAAAGGCAATTTAATTGACCAACAGAGAAATAGGGTAAATTTCACAAACGATCATATAACTATGACTTTTTTTCATCAAAGTTATATAACTTTATTTTCTTACACAAAAATTATAAAACTTTCACGAACTCACACAAAAATCATAGTGACCGAAAAATATAATTTTCCTATAGTATTTTCTTATTCCAGGTTCTTTTATTTTTTATTTTCAGTCTAATAAATAATAACCAAATTAAAATTTTAAAAATAAAATATATATATATATATATATATATATATATATATATATATATATATATATATATATATATATATATATATTTAGTCGCTCTATAAAATAATAGCCGACATATTTCTATGAGCTCATAAAACTCATCGAGGTTTCTAAAAAATAATAGCCAACATGTTTGTATGAGCTTATAAAGTGGAAGAAGAAGAAATGAAAAGAATTCATTTATGATTAGAACTCCATTTAGTTTGACTCAACCTTCATTTTTGGAATATAAAAATTTATATTATTTGCACAATTCATATTACAGATTCATCCTCTAAACTATTGTTACTCATCAGTACCTCAGCTTTGAGACTTTCGTATTGTACTTAAATTTCAGATTTTTTTCTTTTTGCTAATAAATTTCGGAGTTTGCTCCATATAACTCATATAGGAGTGTGTGTGGCAATAAACATTTGCATTATTATCAGATCTTGGAGATTGTGATGGATATAGTAAAGAAACATCTAACAATAATAAAAGCTAGGAGTCCATCTATTGTGTATTGTAACGACCTAATCGGTTGTTTTGAGCCCTAACGTATTATTCGGCGGTTCGAGTCATTGAATAGGTTCATTTCAAGTATTATGACTTATACGTGTGGTCGGAATTAAATTTCGGGAAGTTGGAGTTGATTTGGAAAGAAAATTCTAAATTTGAAAGCTTTAAGTTGGAAGAGTTGACCAAACTTTGACTTTTGAGTAAACGACTTCGGAATCGAGATTTGAAGATTCCAACAGGTTCGTATGATGATTTTGGACTTGGGTGTATGTCCGGATCGAGTTTTGGATGACCCGGGAGAGTTTCGGCGCCTATTGTGAAAGTTGGCATTTTGGAAAAATTTTATAAATTCGGGTTGAGGTGTATTTCAATGTTATCGATATCCGTTTGGGATTCTGAGTCTAGGAATAGCTCCGTATGGTAATTCTGGTATTGGGAGTGCTTCTGGAAATGGATTTGGAGGTCCGTAGGTCATTTTGGAGCCATTTGGCGAAAGTTGGAAATTTGGATAAAGTTTGAAAAGTTTGACCGGGGAGTTGACTTTTTGATATCGGAATCGGAACCCAGTTCCGAAAATTTTCGTAGCTCCGTTATGTCATTTATGACTTGTGTGCAAATTTGAGGTCAATCGGACTTGATTTGATAGGTTTCGGCATCGAATGTAGAAGTTGGAAATTTTAAGTTTCATTAAGCTTGAATTGGAGTATGATATGTCGTTTTAGCGTTATTTGATGTGATTTGAGACTTCGACTAAGTTCATATGGTATTTTAGAACTTGTTGGTGTATTTGGTTGAGGCCCCGAGGGACTCGGATGCGTTTCAGACGGCTAACTGATCAATTTTTGGACTTGGTGTTCTGCTGAAATTTTCTGGTGCTCGGGTATGGTTTTCTTCTACGCGATCGCGTGAAATGGTTTGCGATCGCGTAGGCTTGTTTGGGGCAGTGATATTTTTGTTCTTCGCGATTGCGTGAAAAGAGTTGCGATCGCGTAGATATGGGCGTTTGTTATTCGCGAATGCGTGAAGAAGGTCGTGATCGCATAGAGTAAGTGGAGCAGAAGTGGAGGTCACACTATTAAAAATTCGGCGAAAACCGACCAATGTCGACCGACCAATGGTCTAGTGGTAGAATAGTATCCTGCCATAGTACAGACCCCGGTTCGATTCTCAGATGGTGAATCTTTTTATTACATAATTAAAATATCGACCAACGTTGGTCGATATTTTTGGCAATATTTTTTTTTTGAATTTAATTGACCGACCAAAGTTGGTCGGAACTTTCCGACCACAAAAATACCGTCCACACATAAATGGTCGTGTTTTGGTCGGTTTTTGGCCATTACCAACCAACGTTGGTCAGTTATTATTGTCGATTTTTACCGGATTTCTAGTAGTGTCATGCGTTTGTGCTTCGCGATCGCGTGGATGAGTTCGCAATCGCGTCGGCCTGTGAGTTTGAGCTTCACGATCTCGTGGACAACTCCGCGATCGCGTAGGGTTAATTTAGGCCGTGGGAGAATTTTTCATCGCGATCGTGCAAACAAGTCCGCGATCGCGTAGAGCAAATGGCTGGGCAGAGAGTTTAAGTTTTGAAAATGGGACGAATATTTACCGATTTGGAGCTCGGATTGAGGTAATTTTTGGGAGATTTTCAGAGAAAATAACGGGGTAAGTATTTCTAACTCAATATTGCTTTAAATTACCCGAATCCATCACTATTTTTATCATTTAATTGGTGAATTAAGTTGGAAAAATTTGAAAACTCTCTTGGATGAATTTGATGATTTGAGGGCCGAATTGTTATCGAAATTTAGTAATTTTGGTATGGGTAGACTTGTGGTTGAATGGGCGTTCATATTTCGTAACTTTCGCCGGATTCCGAGACATGGGCCCCACGGGCAATTTTTGAGTTAATTTCGGATTTTTATTGAAAAATGTAGTATTTTCTTATGAGATTGATTCTTATAATTTTTGGTGACTGTATCGAATTATTTTGGCTAGATTCGAGCCATTCAGAGTTGGATAATCGAGGAAAAGTCCTACTATTGGATTAAATTGGAGCAAATCAAGGTAAGTCTCTTGCCTAACTTTCTAAGGGGGAAATTACCCCATAGGTGATTTAAATTAATAATTATTGCTAATTGTGGGGACTACGTACGCACGAAATGACGAGAGTCCGTGTGTAGCTATTATTTATGCTAAGTCCGGGTAGTTTAGGACTCAAATCATGAATTTCGTGTGTTAATTGTATCCTTTATTTAATTAAAATATTTGAACTATACTGTGAATTGTAAGGGAAAATAGTAAAAGATTAAAATCTCATATACTTGAATTTTTGTATAAATTAATTAATTATTAAAAAAAATTGTACACCCTCTTGTATTAATCTCATAATATATATATCCTCATTCCGGAGGTACATAAGAAAATGTCCTCCTTTCTTGTGGAGCGGGCCGAACGCCTCGACAGTATAGATGCATATATGAATCGTGCCGCACGTCCCTCGGCAGTGTACACGACACTCTGAATCGGGCCATACGACCTCAACAGAATTCGTGCCTAATAATAATAACTACACGTTACTTTGATATTTTATTGCAGCTTGTGAAGTTAATTGATAATTGAAAATTATTGAAATTGAAAGAATAAATTATCTCTGCTTGTTAAGGAAATTATTGTTATTCCTATAAATCATACCGATTAAAAATATTCTATTATAATATTATTGACCCTTAGTGAGTGTCAAAGTCAACCTCTCGTCACTACTTCTTCGAGATTAGGCTTGATACTTACTGGGTACACGTTGTTTTCGTACTCATGCTACACTTGCTGCACATTTTTATTGTGCAGGTACAGATATGTCTAGTGGCCTTGTGGGCACAAAGGTGTGGTTAAAATGCGGAGACTTAGGTGAGCTGCATTCTATATTACGATCCATATCCAACAGAGTCTCATTCAGAGTTATTTATATTTTTTCTGTCTAATTTGTATTCCGGACAGATGCTGTATTTTATTTTAACTCCCTAGTAAATGCTCATGTACTTGTGACACCGAATTTTGGGAATGGTTATGGGTTTAGAAATTTAGTTGCTAAAATATTTATCACTTACTCTATGAGTTCTATCTTTACTATTTAATTAAAGAAATTTTGATTTCAAAAATACTAAAATGGATAACTAAGTTAATTAATTATGGTTAGTTTGTCTTTAAGGGCGTATAGACTTTTAATAGATTTTAGGTAATGACATGTATAGACTTTAAGGGCGTGGTGGCCTAACCATTAAGGTTTAAATCCTTATCTTTCAGCAAATATTTTTGATGTTCCGTATTAGGATATCTTATCCACGGTAGGGAATAGCAGCAAAGTTGGATAAGCATGAGTTATTCTCCGAGAATATTATTCTTAAACTAGTATATATTATAAGATTTCTTATAATTTAAGCTTTATGTTGTTTGAAAAGTTAGACGGAGCTTTATGGAGAATAGCTGCTATTTGTATACTGGAAATTAAGATGAGCTATATTAGCTTTAAGGCAAGGAGTAAGGAATAGCAAATATTCGAGATTTCGAGTGTAAATTACTGACTCCATTTGTACATGATCAGCTAATAACCAATTAAAACCCATACGAAACTTAATTATCTTGATCTGGATATTATAGACTTCTCTCTTTTCTATCCATATTAGTTTATTTGTTTGATATTCAACGGATTATAGCCAAAGGGACAAACAAAAGCATGCCTTTGTCATTAACAAGTGAGTAGCGAATAAATCAAATCTTCCCAGTAAAACCAAAGGTTATCTTATTTTTAAAGAAGAAATTATAAGTATATAATTAATTAGCATGTTGGGTTGTCTATGTTATCGACATTCTTTGGGTGATTTACACATTCTTCTACAACAATGATTGTGCTCTTTAATTTTAAGCTCATTTATGTTTAATATTACATCTAACTGAAATTCGATTCAATATTTTTTACTGAAACTATTAAATTGAGTGCCCGTATGAATTACTAAGAAATTGATTTTTTACCGTGTTTCTTAAGCGAAAAATAAACAAGCAATAAAATAAACACAATGATTTTTACGTGAAAAATCACCTACCTCAAAAGGTGCAAAAACCACTGTAGCACCCCGAAATTTTTTGAAATACTTAAGCGCTATTAAGAAAGTTGATGTGTGTTAATTACATTATTTTGTGTGCAGACGAGGAATATTAATATGATAGATATTAATTGGATATGAAAATAAGTGTGTGGGACATATTATAAGTGATGTGGAGTCTAAGGAGAGCCCTAAGTCTAATAGCCTATTTGGCCAAACTTCTGAAGAGGGCAAAAGTATTTTTTCTCAAAAGCACTTTTTTTTCCTAACTTGAGGTGTTTGAAAAAAAATGCTTTTGGGGAAAAAGTGTTTTTGGGAAGAAGCAGAAGCAGTTTCTGAGAAGCAGAAAAAAGTAGCTTCTTCCCAAAAGCACTAGCAGAAGCAGTTTTAACTTTTTTTTCTTACCAAAAATACCCTTAATAAAATATAGTATATACTTAAATAACCGTTAAACCTAATACTTAGGATATTAATGTATAAATATTTCTTATTATTTTTAAGATAGCTTTCTAATATATAGTGATTTAGGGGTGAATGCTTTTATATTTGTTGAATAATTTTTAATATATTTAACTTATATTAAAAGAATTAAGTACTTTTAAATTTTATTTTTATACTTTACTTAAATAAAATGAAAAGATTTAATTATTGCCTGTAATAACATATTTTTAAGATTATTTATTTACTTATAATATTAACTATTAAGTAAATCTATTCATATCCTTATTCGTAATTTGATACTTAAAAGCACTTTCTGAAAAACTTGGCCAAACACAAATTATTGCTCAAAAGTATTTTTTAGAGTGATTAGCCTAACACAAACTGCTTCTCTCCAAAAGTACTCTTTTCAAAAGCACTTTTGAAAAAAGCATTTTCTTAAAATAAGCTGATTTCTCCAGCTTGGCCAAACAGGCTATAAGTCAAGTTGGAAATTACATGATAGACTAAAGTTCCAAATGAGTACGCACAAGACCTAAATTTGGACGAGCATATCTACATATATATAAGGAGTTATCTGATGAAAGATCTTCGAGTCTAGTTTCTAACGCTTCAAACCGTTTGTCATTTGGACACCCCTACAAGAAGTTACGATCAAATTACCAAAGGCTGGCAGTGAAATACTGCCATAGCGTCCGGGTCCGCATCCACATCCGGGCTTCGAAGAGGAGTGAACTGGGGATGCGAAGCATCCGGGGCCGCATCCGAAACCCAGAAATCTGGGCCTATAAATACAAAATTGGGGGAAGAGAGTATTTTGAGTATTGGGAGTTAGGGTTCTTGAGGTGAAGAGGCGATTTTAAGCTCAAATCAAGTCCAATCAACTAAGGTAAGTTGTTAATGATGTTTTGGGTTGATTCTTACTCAATATACTTGAGTTCTAACATCATTCTTGCATCCAAATATTAGATTTCATCATCAAATCCTCAAGAACAGAAAAATCACCAAAGTTATGATTTTTCAAGTTTGATCTACTAGAGATAATTTCAATGCTTCAAACTCGTTTATGAGTAGTTAGAAGTATTTGAAGCATTTGTTACAAGTTTTAATAGCTGAAAGATTGGATTATAAAGCTCTAGTTCATGGCATGAATAGTACTTTTGACAAAATAAGAGGGAAGATGAATAGTAATTTTGGCGATGAAATTGATGAATACAATGAATCTATTGAGTTAATTGTTAGCAAAAGTTGGAAGTGATCAACTAAGTAATCACCCGAATTGCATATTTTGCAGTATTGATTATGAAAGACGATGAATAGTAACTTGGTGGTATTGGACAATTGATGTAGTATCATTAATGACTTCGAATGTGTATTAAAATATAAGAATGGAGTTGAGTGAACTAGCATGTGACTCTATTCGGCGATTTGAGTTGTTGTAGCCAGCTTATAAGCCATAAATGGATATTGATCAATATTTTAGGTCATATTTTGATGTAACTGGGATATCTAACTGTAGATATCGACTTGTTGGTGATGCTTGAGCATTTTAATCAACGTTGGAGCGATGGAAGAAGATTAAAAGCTTGTGAATGTTAATAAAGCGAAAGTGAGGTAAGTTGATTAAAACTTACTCTTCTTGAGAGATTTTCTCTAAAAGCATGTTTCAACTTAATGCTTAAGTTGTTTGCAAATGTGCTTTCGTGCTTGTGGGGACAAACAAGTACGGATGTCTCCATGTACAAAAATATTATGTTGCATATGTAGTGTCATGTTGTTTTATAAAATTTTATTTAAATCTTGTTGGTAAAATGACACTCAAAGTAAATGTTATAAGTTTTTATGAAAAGTATCCCTTTTGAAAATTGATGAGCAGAATAGCACTTGTGGTAACTTTTAAAGATTGATGTTAAATTGCTAAAGGCTTTAACATGTAAAAGGTTGTTTATTTAATTTTTGTTCAAATGGTTTAGATTTTTTTTATTAATGTTATGATTTGATAAAAATAGATCCTTTGAGACTACTATGCTATGAATCTATTTTTGAAGTATCAAATATTTTGGGAGTTACTTGTGTTCACCGAGATTGACTTCGGATATATTTTGTTGGTCCTCATGAAACTACATGTGCCGGTGTAGGCGTAGATGGTCACTTTGTGGTATAGACTACGACATAGTGCTCTTCCTCGAGAGGGTGCTATTTTGTGCTATTATTAGCATGGCTGAGTCGATTTGTACGGCACTACGATGAGACGACCTGAGCAAGTAGGGTATATGATACTTGCCGCTAGGTACATAACAGAGTTGACCTTCTTATGTCGGTAATGGTATAGTACTCCTAGTGAAAGGTAAAGATGATTTTCTGATATTTAGACCTAAGGAGCCGAAAATGACTTCAATGACTTAAAGCAAATGGAATGATTTTGTAGGATTTTATCAAAAATCTTGGGTTGATATAAATGTTTTAAAAGTTTATATTGTTGGTTTTATTTCACTTGGCTTTTATTTAAAATAACAAGGATCATGAATTGAAAAAATTTCTTATCGTTTTATATCAAATATTGATGCATTATTTTTATAAAGTTTGTCCCAAGAACTTAAGTTAGAGAGAGTCTATGACACTTATTAAGTACCATTGTGGTGTACTCAGCCCTTAGGGCCGCCATTCCAGGGTCTCGCTTACTTTACATGTTTCAGGATGAGGTATGATACGTGACATGTGATCTAGGCTAGGATGACTCTCTTCCTGAGGTATATGGTGATGCACCACTCCTATTTCGTGGTAGCTATCATGTTATTTTCTTAATTTATGCTAGTCGGGTATTAGCCCAAGTGTTTAATTATATTCTTTGGTATAGAGGCTCTATAGAAAGTTGTGAAAGATTGTAGTAACGAGGTTGTACACGACATATATGAAAGTATATTTATTTTACTTAGTCTCATTTTTATTATCATGAAAAGCGTCATATGTGATTTTGAATTGGAAAATATTTTATCATTTAACTTGAAAATGTATATGATTTTCAAAGAGATTCCGCAGTTAAATTGGTTTTCATGCATATGATTTGGGTGCATCACATGGTTTGGTTTACTCAGGTCGGGTAGTGTGCTGGGTGCCGGTCACGTAGTTTTGGGTCGTGACAACCACGACCTACCAAGTAGGATTTTCAGCTCTAACTCCACTAAAATAATGAGCCAAAATGTATCAATTACAATGCTGTAATTAATTACTCTCCAGTACTCCTACTACTCCTATTTGATTCACAAGTAACTCTAACTTATAAAACCAAACACTAACTCCAACTCACTAATTGTTTATAACACTTGATTACAACTCAATTTCCTAAAATATATTTACTAAACTAACTCGGGAAGAGTACAAGACTCAACACAAGTGAACCATTTTATGACTCTGTTATTGATGTGTAAAAGGATAGTTCAGAAGTCCAAACTCAATCCTATTTAAAACACAACTTGAAATCTTCTAGGAGTCTTATTCATAGTCAGCTTCCACTTTGATAGTAATCCTACTGTTCCAAGGATTCCACAAGCTTTGGAACTTTTGTCTCTGACGAACTTATCCATATCTTCTTGAGCAACGACCTTTATCACTTACAACAACCATCTTCCACCAATATCGGACCTGGTAACTTTGAGATAAAGTTACAATATCTTGTACAAACGTACAAGTATCAATCATGAGGAGTTGATCCTTTAACCTGAGAAACTGGTTCTTCACAACAGTTAAGCATCTACATTGAGGACCTAGTTCTTTAAATAATTAGTCATATTTTGTTAATCATAAAAACTTCAATACTCAACAAATATTCCCTTTTTGATGATGACAAACTTTGTACCCAGAACCAGCAATCACATGAAAGAACCAAATGATCACATCAAGTACATATATGTCCCTACCTTATCTTCCCCCTTATGGTATCATCGAAAAAACACAAACAGATGTTAGAGAGTAAGCACATAGAGTGTAAGATTCAAACCCTATCAGGCGACAACACAAGCATAAGAAAAGGCAAATACATTAAGCTGATGATCCAAAAGAGTGCAAATCAGTAAAGCAGAGGAATAAGAGACATTAAGTAGTGCCAAAAGAAGCCCAGGGCCTTGTCTTCATAATTAGAACATAATAAACTAAGCATACTGTAGACAACTCAGACTAAGAAAGAAAAAAAATAAAAGTTAAGACATCACTAGAAAGGCAAACGAACTAAGGACATTGGGAAGGAACAGGTTCAAGGGTGAGAGGCAGAGGGGGTCAAGGATTTCAAAAGGGTAGCAATCTGTTGTGCATGGGCCTCCCCGTCTCTTCGGAGCTCTTCCTTGAGTTGCTTAGTTTCCTGTCTTAGTTCATTATTGTCGTCACGAAGCTTGGCATTCTCTTCAACAGCCAACTCCAACCTCTTGCTGAGTTCTGCAACCCTACTGCTCCCAGGAAGAAGAATGGCAGATCATGTGGGTCCTCTGGCCTTGATCTCCTCATAGCCATACTGCTTGAGGGTAATATCATCTAAAACATCATTGTGATTTTCAAACTTAAGCTCAGGTAAGGCAATGTTGAGCTTGTCAAATAACTCAGTTAACGTGAAACCATATGGCATACCATGCTTTGGTTTGGAGGTATCTCCAGCTCTTTCCATATACTGAATCATCAGGCTAGGGAGATTGATAGGTCGACCAGTGTCAAGTATTTCCATCATAGCCATGTCTAGTAGAGTAGCCTCATGCCTGCTCTCAGATCTCTGGAGAATACAGGAGTTGACAAACTGAAACAGTAGCTTGTGAAAGGGGGTCATATCAGTCTTGTACACTTTATGGGAAGCATCTAGTTCAAACTTTTGGGAGAACTTCTTGGTGACCACAATGCCAGTGTAAACATCATTGTCTATGACTGGACACTTCTTCTTTAAATAATTGTCAAATCCCAAAGAAGGGATATTCAGAAGTAGTCCTAGTTCCTCAACATCAAACTCCATGTCGAAGCCCCCTATTTTACTCATGACTACCTTTCCATCAAAAGTGAAATTTGTGTAGAACTTCACCACAGTAGGAACACATACTGGGGGGAAAGCTTTGACAAATGACAAACATGTGTTTATACCCCTGTAGCTCAAGTTTCGCAACCATTTGAGCCATTCCCTTCTCATTAGTGTTCGCAAGAATCTTCCTATTTAGTACTTTTCTGTTCGTAAACTCTGTGAGTTGTCACACCCCTTTTTACTCCAAAAAAGAATATTATGTGTTATTTTTATGGATTGTGGGTTAAAGAGTTTTTCCAATTAAAGTGACAAACTTGAGTAGGGATTATTTTATTTACATAGTCTCCACTTGGAATTGAGTTTTTGGGTGTTCCAAGTCACCTTTTATTTGAATTCCTAATCAAAGGAAGGTTTGACTCTATTATTATTGGTCTGCGAAAAATAAAGTCCGGGTAAGGAATTATGTTGATCGGGGAGAAGGTGTAAGGCATTCCCCGAGTCCTGTGGTTCTAGCACGATCGCTTTATTGACTATATTTGGCTTATATTATTTTGAATAAACTGTGATTTATTGGTTTCCATATTTTATCTATCTTCTTTTAATCATTAAAATATTATCTTTGAAACAAATCACGTGTGTGAATTCATTTTGTTTGTTGTACCAAAATCATGTCACGCGTATGTGTACAAAATTATTAGCGTTTTATTAATATTAAGATTGTTTTTCTCAAAGTTGCGCGAACGCATACTTCGATTTTAATTTTGAAAATCACAGTTATGTCACGCGAACGTATACATAATCGCGATAGATTAATTAAAAAAAGTGCCTAAAGCACTCTAACGGTGTTCATCACAACCTCTTATTACATTCACTACGGGGCATACCTCGGATAAAATATATACAAAATCCTCGAGGCATTCTTCGGATAAAATAATAAACTAAGGGGGACGACCTCTCACCTCAAAACTCAAATATAAATGTCTTAAAAATTTGTCTACCCAAGCGTGGTTGGCCTAAACATGCTACTAGCGGTCCAAACGAATAAAACATAATTAAACTTAGCATTAAGCCCAATTATAAGCATAAACTATGACCAAAGCCTTAGATTTCATTTAATTTCAATTAACAAGATTCTCATCTTTTCAAATACTGACCCCACAACCCAATTTACTATTCCAAAGTCAATAAAATCGAAGTGGAGTTCTTAAGGATTAGTAGTCTCATTTTAATTTGGAGTGCTAGCACTGAAAATCAAATTCAACCACTAATTTAATAAAAAGCAACAACTAGACTAATTCATCTCAATCAACAAACATACCACAATGGCTATTCATCCGTGGAGATCAATTAAAGCAAGCAAAGACAGACAAATCCCATGAGATAATTCTAAAAAAAATAAGAGCAAAGGAAAGAGGAAAGAGGAAAGAATGGACCTCAAGTGGAGCTAAAACAATCACTGAACTTGGATTAACGTAAATATTTGTAGCTTGGTGATTAACAAGAACTCGGTTACAGCAAACTACGACGAACTAAATCCGACCAGAAACCGCATCAGGAGCTTGGACCGCGAACCACGGAATTAACCTCAAACGATACCCCGAATCAGCAGCTAAAATAAAATTTTGATCCTCAACGGATCTCCGAACCAAACATGGACTGCAACTCCAAACGAGCTCAAGCAATGAACTTTGATAAAAAATCAAACTCTAACTCTGAATCTCAAACTGTTTCAATAATAAAATGGGAAAAACATTTTTTTTGTTTATTTTTCTCTAATCTGGACTTGAAAAATCAAGGATTTGGACTCCGTCCTCTGTTCTTTACTATGTTACCCTATCTATTTGTGGCGCTCAACTCCCCTCTTTTCTCTCACTATCTGTCTGTTCCCTCTTTCCCCTAACTCTCTCGTTTTTTCTCTCTTTTTCCAGATCTATCTTCCCCTCTACTTTTTTTTATGTCCCATTTTCTTCCTCATGTGTGTACATATAATAAGAAAAGATGAGAGGAGTGCTGAAAATGAATGATGGAAAAGGGGCGGATGTGACAAGTAAATAATGTAGTAGGTGGTT
This sequence comes from Nicotiana tomentosiformis, assembly GCF_000390325.3. NCBI lineage: Eukaryota > Viridiplantae > Streptophyta > Magnoliopsida > Solanales > Solanaceae > Nicotiana > Nicotiana tomentosiformis. The sequence goes on from NC_090812.1 coordinate 25,615,954, forward strand.
GATGTGACAAGGAAATAGTATAGGAAAAGTAGAAATCAATTTTATTAGATTTGATCCGTGATTTAAAATAAATTCTTCCGCCCTTTATGTAATAGACTTTGTTAAAAATATTACATATTCTCTAATAAAACCTACTAATAAAATAATATAAAAGTTAAAATATCAAGATTAAACCTAGAAAATACTAAATACAAAAAAGTGATAAAAACTCAAATATGGTAAAAAATTAGGTGCTCACACCACTCTAATAAAACCTACTAATAAAATTATATAAAAGTTAAAATATCAAGATTAAACCTAGAAAATACTAAATACAAAAAAGTGATAAAAACTCAAATATGGTCAAAAATTAAGTGCTCACATGAGTCGATCAACTACAGCTAAAATATTCTTCTTTGTCTTACCCCTACTGGGCCTTGCAGAAGAGGTAGCAGGTTAGGTGAATTTGGCTCCCCTTTTCTTTGGTGTTGCAGACTTTGCTGGCAAGGCTGAATCAGATTCATCTTCTCCATCCACCTCAACAACAGGTTCCACAATTGATACCTTCTTCTTTGGCTTCTTTGCACTTATAGACTCCTTCATGATTTGTGCATCAACAACCTTTCTTTTACTCCTTGTGAGAGGAGTTCTAGCAGGAGGAACCACTTTTTTCCTTGTTGAACATGTTGTCTTTGTAGCTTTCTCAGTGGTCTTTCTGAGCTTCTTCCCTACCTTAGATAGTGGCATATCATCTTCATCACTGCTAACTTCTTCATCTCCAGTGAAAGGAGCCAACAAAGACCCAGGTTCTTGAGCCCTCGTCTCCTCACCAATCTTTTCTGAAGGGGCTATGATAGTGTTTCCAATTGTCATAGAGCCTTCAGATTGCTCACTCTCATTCCCTTCTTCTTTCTCACTCTCGTCATTACCTTCTTCACTCTCACCTACATTTTCTTGATCCTCTCCCTCACTTTCAGAAACCTCCTCTTCTTCACTTAGATTTTCTTCTTCTGCAGAATGTTATTCCTTTTGTACTAGTACTTTACATCCTTCCCCCTCAACCACAGTCTCCACAACCATTGTATCTACCTCCTTTTCCAAATCCCTTATATGTTCTTCTACCATGAATTTCTCTACTGGTGACTTCTCACTCGCAGGTGGAAGAGTATATAGGGGTGCAACATCAATAGCAGAAGCCAAAACATTTAACTTGGAAGCAGGATGTGGTACCTCATCAGTAGTGCCTATACCTGATTCCCTATGAATCATAGATTCCTTGACTCTAGAGTCACTCTACATAGCAGCCTCAAGCACTTTCTTGATAGATTTTCTTGAAGTTGCTTTGACCTTTACCGTCTTAGAGATATTGTTCGTAGGAAGCTAAGGTGCATGGGTAGTGGCTTTTGAAGGAAGAGTTGCAGTGGAGATGGGAATAACAGGAACATGACCAGTAGGAGTAGGGGAGGATGAGGTAGGTATGATAGAGGATATTCATTGAGAGGGAACATGTGTAGGTATGGGTTCTCTTGAAGGCTTGACATTTTTCTTTGGTTTGGGCTTCAAGATTGGGTTTTGCTTCAGCCACGGTTGATGATTTAGCTTTAGAGGGTGTTTGACTGGCTTTAATCATAGTGATCAGATGAGAACCTCGAAGAAGAGAATAGAAGGGTTAGTTCTTGATACTTGCTTTCGATTCATGCTTAGGGTTTGAAAGGAACATTGAGGTTAGAGAAGCTCATCATAAGGGCCTTTTAACAGTGTTACTCCTGATTTGATTGGAAGAGAGAATGCGACCGAATTTGAGTTCTAACAGTTACTTTAACTGTAAGGTTTTTAGGAGTAATTGATCTCTAATTACATAAGGATTACCCCTTACTCTTTGACTAGAAGACGACTAGAAGTGATGCCAACTGAAATAAGAGTCTTAGTATAGCAGTAATTTTAGAATATAAGTTCTAGTGACTTAAGACAGTTTGGTACATACCTGAGTCAAAGAACCAACTCCTTAGTAACTCCTTCTTCATTTCTGTAATAAAGTTTCAGCACTTCATATTAGTATCATGCAACACATTTATCAGCCACATTTTCTATGCGAGTGTGTGAGCTTAGTACAAGCATAAAGCTGAATCAAACACATCGTACTTAAATATCTACGTCTTATTATGTTTTTTCTAACCAATCACTGGGAGTCAACTTAGTGGGAGGAGTTGATTAGACCTAGTTCTAGTCTATTCCTTTCAAAGTGGTCCCTACTCATAGCTTTAGTAAAAATATTAGCAATTTGATCTTCAGTTTTACAGAACTTAATTGAGATATTCCCCATTTTCAACATTGTCTCTGAGAAAGTGATGTTTAATGTCAATGTGCTTGGTTCTTTTATGTTGACATAGATTTTTTGCAATGTTTATGGCACTGGTGTTATCACAGAAAATGGGAACACAATCAACAAATATACCATAGTCCCTTAGTTGTTATATTATCCATAGTAACTGAGCACAACATGATGTTGCCGCCACATATTCAGCCTCAGCTATAGATAATGCCACTGCGTTTTGCTTATTGGTTCCCCAAGATACTAGACAAGAACCTAGAAAATGTGCTATTCCTCAAGTGCTTTTCCTATTAACATGAAAACCTGTATAGTCAGCATCAGCATAATCAACTAGATCAAAGTTGTACTCTCTGGGATACCATAGACAGAGGTTAGGGGTCCCCTTGAGATATCTTAGTATTCTTTTGACAGCCTTCAAGTGCGATTCCTTGGGATTCGCCTGAAATCTTGTACATAATCCCACACTAAACACTATATCAGGTCTGCTTGTTATGAGGTACAATAGTGACTCAATCATTCCTCTATATAGCTTTTATTCCACACTTTTCCCTTTTTCATCAAGGTCCATGTTTGTTGCAATGGCAATGGGGGTATCAATAGACTTGGAGGGGTCCATGTTGAATTTCCTCTGTAACTCTTTGATATATTTCTGCTGATGTATCATGGTTCCAGTAGATGTTTGCTTGATTTGAAGCCCCAGAAAGAAGTTCAGTTCACCCATCATGCTCATTTCGAACTCGTTTCCCACCATCTTAGCAAATTCCTCGCACATTGCTTTATTGGTAGCCCCAAAGATAATATCATCCACATACACTTGCACAATCAGGATATTTCTCCCTTTACTCCTCAGAAATAGAGTGTTGTCCACCTTTCCTCTTACAAAGTTGTTAGCTAAGAGAAATTTTGAGAGCCTTTCATACCAAGCTCTAGGAGCCTATTTCAGACCATAAAGAGCTTTATCCAGTTTGAACACCTGGTCACGAAATTCTTCACTTTCAAATTCAGGAGGTTGTTTGAAAACACTTCCTCCTTTAGGTACCCACTCAAAAAGGCACTCTTTACATCCATTTGGTATAAAGTGAATTCCATGTGGGCAGCAAAGTCTATCAGCATTCTTATAGCCTCCATTCTAGCTACAGGTGCAAATGTCTCATCAGAGTCAATGCCCTCCTCTTGATTGTATCCCTGAACCACCAGTCTGGCCTTGTTCCTTGTGATATTTCCTTGTTCATCCAACTTGTTTCTGAATACCTATCTAGTACTTATGACTGTTCTGTTCTTGGGTTTCTGTACCAGGTGCCAGACCTTGCTTCTCTCAAACTGATTTAACTCCTCTTGCATGGTTGTGATCCAGTCTGGATCCCTTAAAGCTTCTTTGATGGTCTTAGGTTTAGCTTGTGAGAGAAATGATGTGAGTGCACATAGATTTATTAGAGAAGACCTGGTTTGCACCCCTGCATTTGGATGAGAGATGATATTTTCAAGAGGGTGTGAGCTTTGATGCTTCCATGGTCTGGTCTGCATACCCCGAGAAGATTCACCTGAGGAGTGACCCAAGAGAACAGGTTCAGTGTATGTAGCTTCATTATTCTGATCAGCAGTTAGAGTAACTCGGTCTTCTTCTGGTTCCTCATGATCACTGTAAATTTCCTTGTATTTTTTATATCCATCTTCATCAGATTCCTTTGTATCTCCATCATCAGTGAATCCTATGTCATAATATTCATCTTGTAGACCTTTCTCAGCCAAATTGTTAGATTCATCAAAAATAACATGAATATTTTCTTCCACACACATAGTTCTTTTATTAAAAAGCTTATATGTCTTACTATGTGGAGAGTAACCCAAGAAAATTCCCTCATCACTTCTGTCATCAAACTTAGCTAGAGTTGCTTTCCCATTATTGTGCACAAAATAATTGCACCCAAAGGCTCTCAGATGAGTGATGTTGGGTTTTCTTCCTCGATGTAACTCATAGGAAGTTTTCTCAAGAATGGGTCTGACCGTGCATCCATTTAGCAGATAGCAAGCAATATTGATTGCCTCAGCACAGAAGTTCTTAGGCAGTCCACTGGCAATCAACATGGTCCTCCCCATGTCTTCTAAGGATCTATTCTTTCTTTCTATAACTCCATTTTGTTGTGGAGTTATAGGTGCAGAGAAATTATGGTCAATCCCATGTGAGCCACAGAACTCAAGAAATTTTAAATTTTCAAATTCAGTTCCATGGTCAGTTCTTATACTTAAAATATTACATCCTATCTTTTGTTGAATCATTCTAACAAATACATAGAAAACATCAAAGGTTTCATCTTTGGATCCCAAAAACAAAGTCCAGGTATACCTGGAAAAGTCATCAACAATCACAAACATATACCTCTTACCTCCTCTGCTCCTTATTCTCATTGGTCCACATAGATCCATGTAAAGGAGTTCCAGAGGTTTAGAAGTGCTTACAAACTTATTAGATTTAAAGGATGACCTAACATGTTTCCCTCTAATACAGCATCACATACTTTGTCAGAGGTGAATTCAACTTTAGGTAGCCCAAGGATTAAGTCCTAAGCTACCAACTTATTGATTTGAGAGAGACTGGCATGTCCCAGTCTTCTATGCCATAGTAGTGGATCATCTTCCACTACACTCAAGCATGTGTGCTCACTCTGGGGAAGTGGCATAATCGATATCTTGTAGACATTATTATGTCTCTTTCCCTTTAGCACAATTTCATAAGTATCAAGCTTAGTGACAGTACGGATTTTGGAATTGAATTTTACCTCATTTTCTTTGTCGCACATTTGAGAGATGCTAAGAAGATTTTGTTTAAGACCTACCACACAATACACATCTTCTATAACATGAGAGAGTGACTTACCAATCTTACCAATACCTGTTATCTGGCCCCTTTTCCCATTATCAAATGACACACTCCCTTCTTGGAAGGTTGTCAGTGAAAGAAAGTTTTTCTTTTATCCAGTCATATGTCTTTAGCATCCACTGTCTAGATACTAGTCCTGATTGTTTTCTCTCACCTTAGCCTGCACCAAAATTTACAAGTTAGTTTTTGATCTCGTCCAATTCACACCTCGATTCAAGGTTATGAAATGGTCGATTGAAATAATAGAACCCAACAAGAGTCTGGGTCGATTTTCACAGGGAGCTACATATTTGAGTTAGGAGTATATATTGTAGTATGTGAGTTTGACAATCTTAATTTACTCTTCCACAAATTTGGATTGTTTCTATGTCTAATTTAAAACTAAGATTGCAAAGTTAAGAAATAAATCTAAGAGAATTATTTTTGTTGTTTTCAAGTTTTGTAAAATGCCTAGGGCTATGACCATCACCTAGGTGTTTGCCTTATGGGATATAAATCTTAATGCCTATTTTGTTGATCGGGGTTATTATAGCTATCAACTCTCAATTACCCACTCAATACCTCTCGGTCAAAGAGTGATTTTGCCCAATTTGGCTTTCTCAAGTCCAAATGGGTATTGCACAAAACGGATGATAAAAGCTCAAGTCGGGTTATTACTATCTCTAGATTGAACCCTTTAATTAGGATTATCAATCACTCGATTGACCCAATTTCTTGTTAGCCAAGTTATCCTAGACTATGTCTCTCTTTCTCAAGTAGAGACTAAGTCAAATAGGCATGAACTAATATTTGCAACCATTAATTCCACAAATTAAAGCATGAACAAGGCTAAATAATAAACACCCAACCATAAAAAAATATCAAATTAAACACCCATAAGGTTTACACACTAGGGTTGGGTTACAACCCTAGTAAAAATCTAGCTACTCATACTTGAAATTGAATAAATAAAAGAAGAAATGATAAATAAACTTATATTGTGAAATCAAAATGATACAATCTATGTTAAAATATCCCAAAATATGAAAAACTACTAAAAGAAGTAAAAAGAAACGGCTACTGTAGCTGCTGATGTCAAAAAGTTGACCTAAAATTATGAAACTCATTTATTTATACAGGGTTGGAAATTTATGATAAAAATGCCCTTTTGGAGGTTCTGCAGCCGCACAATTATATGTGCGGTCTGCAGATTTCTTCAATCTTATCAGAAACTGGAGGTCTGTGGCTGCATAATTCTGATCTGCGGCCGCAAGACATCCTTTCTTCGGTCTGCACTTTTTCATGTGCGGTCGCAACTAGGTCTTCTATGGTCCGCACTTTTACACCTGTGGCCGTTAGGTGCTTCTTCTACAGCCACAAAATTCTTGTGCGGTCTGCACTTCTGAGGGGCTAGAAATGCACATTCTCTTAACTTTGTTCCTAACCATCATTTGCACCCACACAATTCATGTGCAGACCGCACTTTGCACAAAGGTCTACTGGCCTTTCCTTCATCATCTGTAGCCGCAGATGATATTCTGCGGTCCGCACTTGTGAGCTTTTGTGCCTTTTATGGCCTTGAGTTTAGATTACTCCTTTTTGAGATGGATTTCATCTGGGGAGTCCATCTTCCAATATTCCTGCAATTTAGCACATTTTATCAGTTTTAGGGAACATAATTAAACACTTTTGTACTAAAATAAAAGCTAAAAGGCGCTAATAAGTAGTAAAAATCCCCACTTATCAACTCCCCCAAACTTAAATTTTTTGCTTGTCCTCAAGCAAATAGATTAGTTCCCACCTCCACAAGTTAAGGGCCATTCCAGCTAATCAAAAGTGAGTTATTCACATATCAATTGGGACCAACAATTACCTATACTAATTATATATTATCAACAAGGCAACAAGTTAAACTTTTATGTACATATAGTTCTTATATGACACTTGAGCATCAAGAGTTGAATTTATTCATCAAGGAAGCTTGCTCTTTCATGTAGGTCATTGTGGATCCCAAACTCCTCCTCCTCTACTTTCCGTTTTCCTATCTCACTTAAGAATTTTAGCACTCAATCCAAAGATTTGCGAAAGGTTCACTCAACTCTCCCAAAAGAATGTCACAAGTACGGCTTTAAGTACCATAGGCTTGCCCCTCATGTAGATCGCCACTAATATAAGCTCACTCGGCTCGAAATCACATAGGTCTTTTTAGGAATGCAATGAAGGCTTTTGGACTAAGGCTGGATATGCTATGATAGAGCTGGTTCATCTTTCCTTAAGCACACCATTTTATGTACTCGGCTCATGCTTTGCCAATTCTTTGAGGCATGGGGGGACTATAGAGACTTAGCATCACTCTTTATTGATCATGACATTTGTTTTCTCCCTCTTTGATTTCTTCATGCTTTGCATCATTACTTTTCTTTGAATCCCATCAACTCTTCCACTTATTCACTTTCTTTTTGTTCTTTCCTTTTCTTCCCTTTCCTTCTCTTCATTTCTTTTCTCTTTTTGTGCCTTGATACCTCTTTCAAGTTCCTCATCTCTCCCCCAAACTTACGTTTTTAGCCAATTATTTCACAAGAGTGTTAAGAAAAGCTCGGGTGTCAAGAGAGGGTCACGACAAAATGGGTAAAGGCTTGTAACATAGTTATCAAATGAGAAAGGTTCGAGGCTCAAATGGGTTGACTAGGGATAACAACATTGGTGGGCAATGGAAAACTTCAAGCGGGTCAAGGAGAGCCTACAATCACTTCTCAAGCCAAGCAAAACTTAAGATTTCTCCTTGAAACACATTCGGGGCAAGTTCTAAACCATTCGCACAAGTACTTGGACTTGCAACAAAAATATCTCACCTCTCACGCAGCTGGATTGTTAAAGAAGATAGAGTCGAGGTCCCACAACGACCATATTCAAGATTGAAAATCACTATGATTCGATTAAATCACTCGATGATTGCCTAAGTCAACACAAGAGCCACAAGGTCACTAACTAGAGTTATTTATTTCCAAAAACCTTTTTTTAACCATAAGTGCGTAGTTAAGTGTGTTAGTACCAAGTGAAGCATGTTTGACTCTTCGAGCATAACTTAATTATGTCTTTTTATTCATTACTACTACTATTATTACCTAAACACCAAAAACGGACTCAATCGCTTAAGAAGGTTGTCGCGCCATCCATTGTTGGGAAGAGTCACGTGGTTCACACAAAAACTAACTTTGGAAAGAATCGTGGCATTAAGAAAATCAAAGGCTGATTATCCACTAAAACATAAAAGGAAGCTATTAAATCAAAAAGAAGCTACTAATTCAAAAAAAACGAAAACAAACATAAAGATAAAGAAGATATAAAGCAAAAAACTATTAAAAGTGTAATGAATATACATAATGAGAGAGAAGAGAGAATATATACATAATGAGAAAGGAAAAGAGAGAATATATACAGAATAAGGAAAATACTATTAGTTATTACAAACCAATTTGTCTCAGAATCATCAAAATATAACAAATAAACTCCACCACCACCTCCACCCCCACCCCCACCCCCCGAATAAAAATAAGCATTGTCCCCAATGCTTAACAAAATAAGTGTAAAGGAAGGGTAAGAGTGAAGAAAACTCCCTATGGCTCTGTGGTCATCTCTGTGTCCCCATCAGTGTGACCGACCTGAGCCTCATCCAATTGGATCTCATTATCCTCAACTTTGGGAGTGGCTGGGTTGGTGAACATCTGATGTACTGCTTCGGCAGTGTCAGCAGCAATGTCTGGCTCCTCAGACTGGCCAACTGGTGTTGTATGTGCTGTAGGGTCTGGGACTGGGTGGTGCGGGTCAATCATCATATCAAATGGAATGTCTCCAGCTGCTGCAAGCATGGTAACCTGTCTCCGGAGCTTGTCCACTGGCTTCTTGGAGGCCTGGGACTTCTGCAGCTTCTTCACTTCCTTTTTCTACTCTTCTATTACTGACCCATGTTGCACCAGAGTGGCCATAATTGTGTTCTGATTCTCCAAGAGCTTTTTCAAAGTTTCTTCAACTGTGGGGGGAATCTGGGGTGCCAGAATGGATGACTATGCTACAACATTACTGGATATGTCAGACAGCTTTGCAGTAGCTATCTGCATCCAGTTGTTGAGGCTCACCAGTGTCTGGGAGACTCGTAGTGCAGATAATAGAGCAGTAGGCATCGACACCAGCTTCAAAGCCGAGGTGGAAGGCATTGAGGCTAAAGGTGGGGGGCATAGCTGCTGCACTGGCTAAAGGCTCTACTGAAGTGGATGGCATGTCGGTTGTCTCTGCAGGTACCATCGATGGCTCATCAGACTGGCCTATGGTGGTAGTCAGCTGACTCTTTTTTCTTAGGGTTATATGCATCCATCAGGGAAAATTATGAGAAGGGCTTCTTAGCCCGGACCTTTTTATCAAAATCTCTCGGCTCCACCTGTGTATCCGTAAGATACTCAGTAATGGTGTTGGGATATGGGTAGGAGGTATCAGCTTGCTTGATGACCACAGATATGTTGGCCGACATCACGGCACTCACATTGATCGGGTACCCGGCCATGTTGGAGGTGATTAGAGCTAACCGCGAGATAGGAAGATTTGTTTCATTCTGGCACGGGTCTAATCTGTTGCAGATAAAGGTCTGTCATCCTTTCGCCTCAAAGTTCAGGGTGTTCCTCTAAATAGGAACCCCTACTGTGATCCATGGTAGTGGTGGCCCCGAAGCTGCAAGAATCTCAGCCTCAATACTGCTGGATTGTACTTTTCAAGGTCTTTCAGTTGGAATTATCGCTCAAGAGTGAGCGATATCATTGGCCACCACCCACAAAACCTTGTGAAGGCAGCCAAACCGATGAACCGGTCCTCCCAAACCTCTTTCTTCTTCGACCGCTCAAGGCCGGCAACTGTAGTATCTGCCCCTCGGCCATTATCTGGAATATCATCAACTGTAGTTGCTGGTGCCTCGGGGACAGGTGTAGAGGAGGGATCAGAAGCCTGACTGGCACTCTCCGAACCCTCGGAGGTGCTATGTGATGTGGAGGGCTCGTCCAGGAGTTGATACCTTCCCGGTGGCTTTGATTGGATAGTCGTCTGCTCTTGGACTGAGTTTCCCTCCAATGCTTCCCTAGATGGGGCATAAGAACTGGATTCGAAGGGCTCGGCATTTCTTCCTCGGCCTACTGTAGCCTTCTTTGTGATTATCTTTTGGAGGGCGAGGGGTAAAGTACTTTTACCTCGGCCCCTGGAAGGTTCACCCCTCCCATTTGAAGTATCTCCTCTGCCTCGAGATCTAACCATTTTCTATAATAAGAAACAACAGGTGTCAGTTGTAATTCAAGTGTAAACATACAAGAACACACCAGAGAGACAGTGAACAACATAGTGTAAAACATGCTTACATGGTGGGGGATTGCGGTCTGCAAAATTATAAGTGTGGCCGTAGGCTGAGCATTGCGGACCGCACAATTTAATCTTGCGGCAGCAGAATTGGATTTTGATCCGCACAACAATTTTTATTGCGGCCGCGCATGAGAGTCGTCAAATTGACAACTCTCTGATAACAGAGAACTAGTCGTTCTGCGGCCGCAATGGGATTTCTGCGGTCCGCACAATTTTTAGTGCGGCCGCAGAATCATGCTTGATCTAAGTCCCTAATCTCAACTTCTGTGAACCGCACAATTTCTTGTGCGGCCGCATATTTCAAAACAAATACGATTAGAAATTCTAGGGTTTGCAATCATTTTGCACAAATTTGACATGGTGGCATTGTATAATCATGAAAAACTTTTTACACATTCCCCATACAGCAAGTACTAGTTGACCCACTACATATTCACCCCAAAAGATTGTTCAAATAGATTCATAGACAAATGGTTCACAATTTTGCTAAAAAAATAAAAATTAAAAGAAATTAATCAAGATGATGATGCATACCAGAGATAAATTTGTACAAGAGATGAGTGATCAACAATTGTTAGGCTTGTGAGCAGCTAATTAAACACGAAATTTCGATTTTAACACTTTATGAGCTCAAAGAGGGAAAAAGAGAAATAATGCCCATCAACCCCTATTTATAATGAATGAGTTTTGGCAGGTGAAGGGGAGGTTACTGCGGCCGCAGAATTCCTACTGTGGTCCGCACACTGTTACCTGGGTCTAAGAAGCCCTTGTTGATTTGCGGCCCACAGAATAAGCTGTGCAGCCGCAGATTCAATTGTGGTTCGCCGAATATAGGCTACGGCCACAGATTGGCTATTTATCTGACAAACCAACTTCAGAGAGTTGGCATTTTTTCTTTTCAGTTTGTGCGGTCCGCACTGCGATTGTGCGGCCGCAGTTTGCCTTTTGCTGTAGCAATTAAAATTGTGTGGTCCGCACAATACACTTGTGGTCTGCATTTTGTTCCACACTTAGCCAAATTCTGGGCATAATTCCTATAGAGAACACTCATTCTTGCAATACACTTCAAATCTAGTTAGCACAACACCTAAATATAAAAGAAGAAAAGAAAAGAAAACGAAATATGGGTTGCTTCCCAAGAAGCGCCTGATTTAACATCGCGGCACGACGCAAATTACCATCATTTGAAATGAATAACTGCCACCACGTGGCCATCATCAACCTTTCCCAAATAATGCTTCACCCGGTGACCATTGACTCGGAATACTTCATCATTTTTGTTCTTCAAGTCCAATGCACCAAAAGTATTACACCCATAATTTCAAAGGGACCACTCCACTTAGATTTCAGCTTTACCGAAAACATCTTCAACCGTGAGTTGAACAACAACACAAGATTGCCCACCTTGAAATTCTTGTTCTGAATGTATTTGTCATGAAGATACTTCATCTTCTCTTTGTACAAGGACGAACTTGCATATGCATGGTACCGGAACTCATCCAATTCATTCAAATGTGCAACCCGCAAGTTAGCGGTTGCATCCCAATCAAGATTCAACTTCTTTAAAGCCCACATGGCATTGTGTTCAAGTTCCACCGGAAGATGACAAGCTTTTCCAAACACCAACCGGTATGGAGACATCCTAATAGGAGTTTTGAAAGCAGTCTGATAATCCCATAGTGCATCATCAAGCTTCTTTGACCAATCCGCCCGGTTAGCATTCACTGTTTTGGACAAGATACTCTTTATCTCCCGGTTAGAGACTTCCACTTGACCGCTAGCTTGTGGGTGATAGTGATTCGTAACTTTATGAGTTAAACCATACTTGCTAAGCAAAGTGTCAAAAGCCTTGTTGCAAAATTTTGACCCCCAATCGCTTATGATAGCCCGCGGAGTACCAAATCTTGTGAAAATATTCTTCTTCAAGAACGCCATCACACTTCTCGCTTAATTGTTGGGTAGAGCAATGTCCTCAACCTATTTAGACACATAATCAATTGCGACCAAGATGTAGGTGTATCCACGAGAACTCACAAAAGGACCCATGAAGTCAATACCCCACACATCAAAGATATCAATCTCCAAAATGGTAGTGAGAGGCATTTCATTCTTCTTCGAGATTCCACTGGTCCGTTGACATTCATCACATCTTTTCACCATATCACTTACATCTTTGTAAAGAGTGGGCTAATAGAAACCATAACTTAGCACTTTGGTCGTCATTCTTGCTCCGACATGGTAACCACCATAAGGCGAAAAATGTCAAGCCTCAAGAATAACATTTTGTTCCGGTGCACATCTTCTAATTACCCCATCCGTGCAAATCCGGAAAAGGTATGGCTCATCCCAATAATAATCTTAATAATCCTGTTTGAGCTTCTTCCTTTAATTTGAAGAGAACTCATCTGGGATGATTCCACACACAAGGAAGTTTGCTAGATTCGTGAACCATGGCACCTACTTAATTGAAATAGCCAAGAGTTGCTCGTCGTGGAAGGAGTCATTGATTTCAAGGCCATCATACGGCCTCCCCTCCGCCTCCAAACGAGACAAGTGGTCCGCCACCTGATTTTTACTCCCTTTTTGATCTTGGATGTCAATATCAAACTCTTGCAATAATAGCACCTATCTCATTAACTGAGATTTTGAATCTTTCTTGCTCATTAGTGAAGTGCCTCATGATCTGTATGAACAATAACCTTTGCACCCATCAAGTATGGGCAGAACTTCTCAATTGCAAACACGATGACAAGGAGCTCTTTCTCTGTAATGGTGTAATTGACTTGGGCATCATTCATGGTTTTACTAGAATAGTAGACCGAATGAAAAACCTTGTTGATGCGTTTCCCCAAAACTTCTCCAACCGCTACATCACTAGCATCGCACATGAGCTCAAAAGGAATACTCCAATTAGGAGCGGTGATAATGGGAGTGGTTGTCAACTTGATCTTTAGCAATTCAAAGGCTCTCATGCAATCATCATTGAAGTGAAACTTAGCATCTTTATCTAAAAGCTTTCACAACGGGTTCACCACTTTAGAAAAATCCTTTATGAAACACCGGTAAAACCTCGCATGACCCAAGAAATTTCGCACGCCTTTCACTGAAGTTGGAGGTGGAAGTTTAGAAATTACCTCTATCTTTGCCTTGTCGACTTCTATGCCATTCTTTGAAATTTTTTGGCCAAGGATAATGCCTTTCTCGATCATGAAATGGCCTTTCTCCCAATTTAGCACCAAGTTCATTTCTTCACACCTTACCAATACTCTATCCAAATTTTCCAAGCAATCATCAAAGGAATCCCCGACTACTGAGAAGTCATTCATGAAGACTTCAAGTTAGTCCTCTACCATATCCGTAAAGATCACCATCATACACCTTTTAAAAGTTGTCGGTGCATTGCATAAGCCAAATGGCATCCGCTTGAAAGAGAAAGTGCCATAGGGACATGTGAAAGTTATTTTCTCTTGATCATCCGGAGCAATAAGGGTTTGGTTGTAGCCCGAATATCCATCTAGAAAGTAATAGAAAGCACGGCCGGCCAACCTATCAAGTATTTTGTCAAGGAAGGAAAGTGGAAAATGGTCTTTCCACTTGACTTTGTTTAGCTTGCAATAGTCCATGCACACTCTCCACCAGGTCACCGTTCTTGTGGGAATCAACTCTTTCTTGTCATTGGTGACCACCGTCATGCCCCCCTTCTTTGGGACACATTGCACCAGAAAAGTCCACGAACTATCGGAAATGGGATAGACAACCCCGGCATCCAACCATTTGATAATCTCCTTTTTGACCACGTCTTGCATAGCTTCATTGAGTCTCCTTTGATGTTCAATAGATGGTTTGGCATCTTCCTCCAATTTAATCTTGTGCATGCAAAATGCGGGGATTATTCCCCAATAGCCTTCTTCCTCTTGTAGAGCACCGACAATGTGGAGTCAACATGTACGTTAGTCAAACAAGAGGAAAGAATAACCGGTAAAGTAGAACAAGGGCCAAAAAATTCATATCTAAGATGTGGAGGCAATGGCTTTAACTCCAAGGTAGGAGGCTCTTCAATTGAAGGCTTTGTAGGAGGAGTTTTCCTATTCTCAAGATCCAAGGAAAGTTTTCGGGGTGCATAGTTGTATGACCCCATTTCTTGCAAAGAATTCACACATTCCATAAAGTCATCCATCTCGTCATTGTCAAAGTTGAGCAAGAAGGCCTCTAACTTATCACCCACATTAATCGTGGCACTTGTATCATCAATAATTACATCGGTCACCAAGTCCACGAAAGAACACAGTTCATTGTTAATTGGTTGCCGCATAGATTTGCACACATGGAACATCCCATTTTCATCACCTACCCAGAAAGTGAGTTCTCCGGCTTCCATGACAACAAGAGCCTTCCCCGTAGCAAGGAAAGGTCTTCCAAGAATAATCGACACCTCATAGTCCACTTCACAATCAAGAATAACAAAATATGCCGGAAGAATAAACTTATCAACTTGAACCAATGCATCTTCAATAACTCCCAGTGGTCTTTTCATTGTACTATCGGACATTTATAATCTCATAGATGTGGGTCTTAGTTACCCAATTCACAAGGTCTTAAAAATCGAATAGGGTATCAAATTGATACTTGCTCCAAGATCACAAAGAGCTTTAGCAAACTCGTCACTTCCAATGGTACAAGGGATTGTGAAAGCACCGGGATCTTCCAATTTAGGAGCCATCGAATGCACAATCGCACTCACTTGATGAGTGACTTTGATATTTTCAAAATTCATCGACCGCTTCTTTGTCACCAAGTCCTTCATAAACTTTGCATAACCGGGAATTTGCTCCAAGGCTTCAATTAATGGAACATTTATCGAGAGACTCTTCATCATGTCAATGAACTTTTTGAATTGATTCTCGCCATTTTGCTTGGCGATCCTTTGAGGATATGGAGGGGTGGCTTAGGCAATGATGCCTTAGCCTTTTGCACTACCAGTTCCGGTATGTCAATAACATGATCCCTAGATGGGTTCACTTCCTCACAGTGTCATTAATATCAATTTACAATTCATCATTTGCTTGCACCACATTGTTCGGGATCTCTTCTTCTTCTACCACTTGTTCATCATTCACAAGTTGTCTTTGACTTGAGGTGGGTGCATTACCACCTCTTCCACTTCTTGTAGTAACGTCCATGACATGCCCCGTATTTTTCCCACCCTTTGGGTTCACCATCGTGTCACTTGGTAGTTCCCCCTTAGGACTAGAATTTAAAGCTTAAGAGATTTTTCCCATTTGCACTTCTAAATTGCGGATCGATGTGTTGTGTGAAGCAAGTTAGGCATCGGAATCCGCATTCTTCTCCATCATTTGCTTGAACATGTTCTCAATATGGCCTATTTCATTGTTGGAAGAACTAGGACCATGGGAAGGATAAGGAGGTGGGTTGCTCGGTTGTTGATACATTGGGGCCTTTGAATTCCGACCCCCGATTTTCTTGATTGTTACTCCACCCGCCTTGATTTATGCCTCCCCAATTACCTTGGTTATTGTTGTTATGCCAATTCCCTTGATTATTACTTCCACTCCAATTGCCTTGATTGTTGTTGTTATTCCAATTGCTTTGATTGTTTCCACCACTCCAATTACCTTGGTTGTGAGAATTCCAATTGCCCTGATTATTTTGAGGTCTCCATTGTTGTTGGCTAGGGCCTTGGAAGTTGTTTCTTTACCATTGAAATTTGTTCAAATATTGGACCTCTTCTTCTTGGTCATTGTAAGAGTCATCTTGATCAAATCCACTATCATTTTGCACAAAAGTTTCCACTCTTCATTGCACTTGTGGACTTCTTGTTCTTTGCTTATTCACCATCATACTTACTCCCTCCATTGCATTGACTTGCCTCGGGTTTTGCAATTGTTGAAGTCGAGCCTTTGCCAATTGGTTTATGGTGGTGGTCAACTCGGCTATGGCTTGTCCATGGTCATGCAACTCTTTGTGAAGAAGAATCACATTGGGATCACCTTGTGGAACATTAGCCTGAGATTGCTACGCTGATAACGTATCCGCCATCTCATCCAAGATATCACATGCCTCCTCATAAGGCATCGTCATATAGTTCCCACCGGCAAGTTGATTCACTATATATTGGTTGGTTGTATTGATCCCCCGATAGAAAGTTTGTTGAATTATGTTCTCCGTCATATCATTGTTGGGGCACTCTTTCACCATTGTTCTATACCTTTCCCATATCTCGTGTAGTGGTTCATTAGGATCTTGGTTGAATGCTAGAATTTCATGCCGAAGAATAGCCATGTGCCCGGGAGAAAAGTACTTAGAAATAAATTTCTCCGCTAATTCATCCCAAGTATGAATGGACTGATTTGACAAACGTTCCAACCAATCTAAAGCTTTCCCCCATAAAGAGATGCGAAAAATCCTTAGCCTCAAAGCATCCTCAGAGACATTTGTTTGTTTACTCCCCCAACACATATCTACGAACCCCTTCAAGTGTTTGTATGCATTTTGACCCGGTGCATCGGTAAAGAACCCTCGTTTCTCGAGCAAAGTGAGCATTACGTTGGGTATTTGAAAGTTGCCTGCCCTAATATGGGGAGGGACTATTGCACTTGCGTACCCTTCATTCAGCAACACCCGGTGTGAAGCTGCTCATGGTGGAGGTTCAAGCTGCTCTTGAACCTCGTCTATTGGCTTGAGGTTCAAGAGGGACATCATCCATTTGATCATCCTCAACGTCCACATCCCCCAAAGTTATGTTTACGAGCTCATTGTTTGCCATGATTGCACCTACAATAATTCAACATGTTAGGTACAAGAAAGGAAAAGAAGATATTCCCAAAAACACACCTAAATATATAGCTAACACCGTTTTTAGTTCCCTGGCAACGACACCAAAAATTGATCTTATCCAATTTAACACCTCGATTCAAGGTTATGAAATAGTCGATTGCAATAATAGTACCCAATAAGAGTCGGGACATTTCCACAGGGAGCTATATATTGGAGTTAGGAGTATATATATTTTAGCATGTGAGTTTGACTATCTTAATTTACTCTTCCACAAATTTGGGTTGTTTCTATGTCTAATTTAAAACTAAGATTGCAAAGTTAAGAAATAAAACTAAGAGAATTGTTTTTGTTATTTTTCAAGTTTTGTAAAAAGCCTAGGGCTATGACCATCACCTAGGTGTTTGCCTTATGGGATATAGACCTTAATGCTTGTTTTGTTGATCGGGGATATTATAGCTATCAACTCTCAATTACACACTCAATACCTCTCGGTTAAAGAGTGGTTTTTCCCAATTTGGCTTTCTCAAGTCCAAATGGGTATTGCACACAATGGTTGATAAAAGCTCAAGTCGGGTTATTACTATCTCTAGGTTGAACCCTTTAATCGGGATTATCAATCTCTCGATTGACCCAATTTATTATTAGCCAAGTTGTCCTAGACTAAGTCTCTCTTTCTCAAGTAGAGACTAAGTCAAATAGGCATGAACTAATATTTGTAACCATTAATTCCACAAATTAAAGCATGAACAAGGCTAAATAATAAACACCCAACCATAAACAAGCATCAAATTAAACACCATAAGGTTTACATACTAGGGTTGGGTCACAACCCTCATAAAAATCTAGATATTTATGCTTGAAATTGAAGAAATAGAAGAAGAAATAATAAATAAACTCATATTGTGAAATCAAAATGATAAAATCTATGTTAAAATATCCCAAAATATGGAAAACTACTAAAAGAAGTAAAAAGAAGTGGCTACTGTAGCTGCTCATGTCAAAAGGTTGACTTAAAATTGGGAAACTCGTCTATTTATACAGGGATGGAAATTTCTGACAAAAATACCCTTTTGGACGTTCTGCGGCTGCACAATTTCATGTGTGGTCTACATATTTCTTCAATCTTGTCAGGAAATGAAGGTCTGCAGCTGCATAATTCTGATATGCAGCCGCAAGGCATCCTTTCTGAGGTCCGCACTTGTCACGCCCCAAAACCGAGGAGCACGACCGACGCTCAACCGAGTGAACCCGACCGAGCAAGCCTGTTAGATTTTCTTCTACCCAAACTCATCCACGAATGGAGATAATACGTATTTCCATTAATTAGACAAAAAGGTGTTCATGTCTACAATACCAATTCATTGCCAATAGTTTTATCATTTTTAACGTCTTAAATAGAACAAGTAATACAACCACAACATAACGTAATTTGTCTTTCCCAGCACCAATACACAACCCACAATATGTCTACGGAGCCTCTATAGATAAAGAAGAGTACAATGATAATGCCGGCAATAAGGCCCCGGCTATACCTCAAAACGAATACACAAAGTACAAAAGATACATGACTCCGGGGTGAAGTGAGGCTCACCAAGTCAGCTAAGAAAAATGTGTACTCCTATCACTGATCAATATCTCATGCTGTGAAATCACCTGCATCCATTTAAAGATGCAGCGCCCCCGGCAAAAGGGACATTAGTACTGTCGAATAGCACTAGTATGTATAACTAAATACCCTCTCAATAGAATGACAAATAATACAAACAAAATTATCATAATATCAATGAAAGCCTTAATCAACATCAAATGCCAATTTAGGATCAAGACAGTGTTCAAATTAATTTCCATATCTCATATTGGGAGATTTTTAGTATCGATATACCATTGTCTA
Source organism: Nicotiana tomentosiformis (assembly GCF_000390325.3). Lineage (NCBI taxonomy): Eukaryota > Viridiplantae > Streptophyta > Magnoliopsida > Solanales > Solanaceae > Nicotiana > Nicotiana tomentosiformis. The sequence goes on from NC_090812.1 coordinate 25,635,205, forward strand.
CAATACCATTATTCATAAAATCAATACCACCGTACTCTCAGCACGGAGTCCGATCACGACCCGATCGGCTAGGTTATCCATTAGGGACATTGACCACAATCACAATTTCAAATTATAATTTCCAGCACAATCACCACCATATGTGCAGCATGATTTCCGATCACGACCCGACCGGTTAGGCTGTCTTATTCGAGACATCAACCTTTTTATATCAATCATCACATTTCATATTACTTTCACATCTTTTATTTCATTGGCATTAATGGCCATAATTATAAGATCATTCTTGGCATGTTGGCCATGTTTAGTGTTTCATGCTCACCTTTTCAATTTCAAATATCATCACTATCATCAACAATGAGTACAATTCAAATCAGGGTATATAGTACACATGTGAGCAATTTAGAGTCTAAAGCACATAGAGATATTTCACAAAATTTGGCATAATAGCCTTCGTTTGAACTTGACTTGAAGTTGAACATTTCTAATGCACAGCCCATATTTTTAACACATCCTCAATTGATAACATAACATAAATAAAGCATTTGGAATTCTTGTTGAACATATATCTTTCAACACAGTCTTACTCGGAATAGCCAATTTTATAATGAACCACTCGGGACTTACATAATTCACATAAATATCGTGGGATCCAATTCTAAGAGAAGAGTTTAGCCAACATACCTTAATCGAGCTTCCTTAAACTCTAAAACGTTCCAGAATTCTTAGCAACCGCAATCTATTTTAGAAATATAACAAATTGAACCAAAATTAGGAAGATGATTATGGTTCTAGCTCATTTAAGTATTTTATCAAACACTAGGTGTGCATTAAGGTTTCAAGGTCCTTTTATGGAGGATATCATCATCCCACAACCCAATATTTACCATTTTTAGCTCAACAATCTTCCTACACCCTTTGATAACACATGCATATAAAATAAACAACTCTCATGCCAAAAATATTATCTTGTTAATTACCCATTTTCTAGACAAAATTCGAAATTGAGGGTTAGGGTGTAGAATCTTACCTCTAGGATGAAGACCTAGTGAGTTTTCCTTCTTAATCTTCCAAAACTTGAGCAAGAATTAAAGTACAATTATTGAAGAACACCTTCTCACTCTAGGGAACTCTCTCTCACTTTAAAATGTCACATTATAGCTCAAAAATGTGCCAAAGAGTGTATTTAACGAAGTAGGGTCGAGTTTTAAAAATCCAAAAATAGAGCTCCGGAACAAGGTCTGCGATCGCATAGTCAATATACGGACCGCATATCGGTCGCATAATTGCTAATCAAAATGACCAAAAATCTGTCTGTGTCTGCGGTCACTATGCGGTCTGCATAACTATTTTGTGGTTGCATAATACACCGCAGAACAATTATGCGGTCGTATAGTCGACCGCATAATTGCTTCCAGTATGACCCTCTCCTGCCTCACTTCTACGGCCATTATGCGGCCCGCGGAGTGATTCTGCGGTCGCATAATGGACCGCAAAAATGCACTTTTCTGCCAAAAATTTTTCTTTACTTTTCGGTGCATAGTTCAACCCAAAAGGTCCGAGCGTTCTACAATCTACAAACACGTGAGCCTAATCCTGCACCATGAAATATTATTTTTCCTTTGTAAAATTTTACGGGGCCTTACAATACTTTTACATCTGCGGCCACAACTAGGTCTTCTGCGGTTCGCACTTTTACACCTGCGACTGCAAGGCGCTTCTTCTACATCCTCACAATTCTTGTGCGGTTCACACTTCTGAGGGACTTGAAGTGCACATTCTATGAACTTTGTTCCTAGCTATCATTTGCGGCCGCACAATTCATGTGCGGACCGCACTTTGCACAAAGGTCTGCTGGCATTTCCTTCATTATCTGCAGCCGCATATGATATTCTGCGGTCCGCACTTGTGAGCTTCTGTGCCTTTTATGGCCTTGAGTTTAGATTACTTCTTTTTGAGTTGGATTTCATCTCGGAAGTCCATCTTCCAATATTCCTGCAATTTAGCACATTTCATCAATTTTCGGGAACACATTTAAACGCTTTTGGACTAAAATAAAAGCTAAAAGTCGTTAATAAGTAGTCAAAATCCCACTTATCAGTTTTGGAAACCCAAACTAGCTTGGGTCCCTTTTTGTTTGAAACGGATAAATCAGATCCCTTCTTGCCCAGAAGGGAAGAGGATTAAAAGCTACTTTCTTGTTTACCTTAATCCACTTAGTATGGACAGGAGGATTAACATTTGGCTTCTCTTCCTTCTTCACATTTTTTGCAATACCAAAGGTGTTTCTAAACTGAGCATGAATTAAGGCAGGACAGGTCTCTCTAAAACGTCCTACTCTTCCACAATGAGTGCACATTTTATTATCAGAAATTCCTACATACTTTGGATCAAACTTAGGGACAAGTTTTCTGTAGCCAATTCCAGATTTATTAGTGCTACAGTTTTCATTCAACCAATTCAAGGCATCAAAAGATCTATGTCATTTGCTTAGTCTAGAGAGTTCAAAATTAGCCTTTTCTAGGTTCTCATGTAGGACTTTATTTCTACATTCAGCTTTACAAAAATTATCATTAGTAATTTTTAATTCCTTTTCAAGCTTATCCTGCATATCACCCATTTTGCCTTTGCCATATGTATCAGGAGACTTCTCATTCTCAGAATTTAATTCAAGAACCTGGTTCTTAAGGTCTTTGACTTGTTTCTCTAAACTGGCTTTGTCGGATTCAAGCTCTTTGATGTCAAGTTTGACACAAGAAAGATTACTGATTAACACATCATTTCCATTACTCATTTTATCCATTTCATTCATTAAGGTCACAATTATGGCCATCAATTGCTTTTTGGATATAACATGAATATTTTCTTTCAAGTCAGATATACTTACCTGGTTTGTCTCATCTTAAATTTCTGAATCACTCATGGCCATTATTCTTATCACTTCTTCCTCTATTTTTTATTCTTCAATCGCCACCAGAGCCACTTCGATGTCTTTATTTTCAAAGTTAGTTTCCAATGTCCTCCATATATCATGAGTAGAGATGCAAGAGGACACTCTGAAGAGGGTGTTTCTAGACAGACTTCTGTAGAGCAAGTCCTTTGCTTTGGCATTTTTCTGAACTAGCTGACAATCTTCCTCATCGTATTTCTCTTCTCTTTTGTTGCACGTGTTACCTTCATCATCCAATTTGGTTGGGAGAATTGGTCCATGACTAACGATTACCCATAGATCAAGGTCAGTCGCCTGAAGAAATGTTTCCATACATAGCTTCCATTCATCATAGTGGAGTTCATCAAACAGAGGAGGTCTTCCAATGTGCATCCCAAGTTGTACTGGAGGTTCTGTCTTCACATCTTGATGTTCATCGATCACAACATAGAGACTAATAGCCTCATCCTCCTTTTCTTTCTCTTGATCACTCCCACTATCCTCATATTCTACCAAGAATGCATGTTTCATAGCTTCAGTAAATCCTTTGCCTAGGATTTTTCCTTTGTTGGAACCCTTCTCTCTCATCTTCTCCCATTTTTCTTTTTCAGCTCGTTCTTTCCTCCGCTCGATTTCCCACATTGGGTAGTCCTTTACCATGTGATCTAGCTTGCCATACTCGTAGCACCCATCATAGTTAGCTTTGTCGATCTGTTTGTGCTTACTACTGGTCTCTCTTTTAGATGCATTTTTGGAATTCTTCATGAACTTCTTGAATTTGGCAAATATTGCTAGATCAGGATCATCATAGTCAGATTCATCATCCTCAGATACTTTAAGGACCAAGGCCTTATCCTTCTTTGGTTCTTCTTTACGCAGTTCCATCTTTCTCAATTCATGAGTTTTTAAGTTTCCAACCAACTCATCAAGTGAGATTTTATCTAATTCCTTGGCTTCCTGAATTGCAGTGACTTTTGATTCCCATGAAGATGGAAGGATTCTTAGGACTTTACTAACCAACTTTTCTGAGGTAAAACCATTTCCAAGTAATTTTAGTTTATTGGTTATTACAGTGAACCTAATCATCATATCATGGACGAGCTCAGGCTCCTTCATGGAGAAAAGCTCATAGTTTCTCATGAGTAGTTCAATTCTTGATCTCTTAACTTGATTTCTTCTTTCATGATCAGTTTGGAGTGCATCCCAAATCTGCTTCGCATTAGAGCACACAGAAATTCTATTGTACTCATCAGGACCAAGTCCACGTATAAGGATTTTCTTAGCCTTTGCATTCTTCTCCATCATTCTGAAATCTGCTGCAACAAATTCGGAGGGGTCCTTAGTAATTGTTTCACTTTGTACATTTTGTTTAGTAGGAATCAAAGGACCTTAGTTTACTATGGTCCATAGTTCAAAGACTTCAGCTATCAAGAAATCTTCCATTCTTGCTTTCCACCAACTGTAATATTTTCTATTGAACATGGGTGGTTTGGTAGTTGATTGTCCTTCGTTAATTCTAGGTGGAGCACTCATCTTTCTTCCAAGATCTATCTAGGTGTTAGCCGTGTAAATGAGAGAACCTGCTTTGATACCAATTGTTAATTTGAGTGCCCATATGAATTACTAAGAAATTGGTTCTTTACTGTGTTCCTTAAGCGAAAAGTAAACAAGCAATAAAATGAACACAGTGATTTTTACGTGAAAAATCACTCGGCTCAAAAGGTGCAAAAATCACGACCTACCAAGTAGGATTTTCATCTCTAACTCCACTAAAATAATGAGCCAAAAATATATCAATTACAATGTTGTAATTAAATACTCTCCAGTACTCCTACTACTCCTATTTGATCCACAAGTAACTCTAACTTGTAAAACTAAACACTCACTCTAATTCACTAATTGTTTATAACACTTGATTACAACTCAATTTCCTAAAATACATTTACTAGACTAACTCGGGAAGAGTACAAGACTCGACACGAGGGAACCACTTTATGACTCTATTGTTGATGTGTAAAAGGATAGTTCAGAAGTCCAAACTCAATCCTATTTAAAACACGACTTGAGATCTTCTAGGAGTCATATTCATAGTCAGCTTCCTCTTTGATAGGACTTCTATTGTTTCAAGGATTCCACAAGCTTTGGGACTTTTGTCTCTGACGGACTTATCCATATCTTCTTGAGCAACGACCTTTATCACTTACAGCAGCCATCTTCCACCAAACTCGGACCTGGTAACTTTGAGATAATTAAAGTTACACTGTCTTGTACAAACATACAAGTATCAATCATGAGGAGTTGATCCTTTTAACCTGAGAAACTGGTTCTTCACAACAGTTAAGCAGCTACATTGAGGACCAGAATCTTTGAGTAATTAGTTATATTTTGTTAATCATCAAAACTTCAATACTCAACAGAAACATATAAGTTTCACAAAACTAAACGATTCCTAGGAATTACTGGACCTAAAGTAAATCTACTAGCATAAATAAAAATTGCATGTTATATGGGATTACTATGTGTTTGTCACACATTTTGATTGATTTGATTCGCAACTATTCCATAAATTTCACAATCTAGTGGGCTACCATTTTTATAGGTAGTCCGGTGTACTAAATTACCGTTATGCGCGGGGTCTGAAGAAGGGCCGGATCACAATCATATATAGGTAATTAAAAGAAAATAAGAAATCCGGATAATTAAACCCCAACAGGATCAGATGATTCTGCATATGGCCGTCCACAGCCTCTCTTGCTAATGTAGATTATTTGTTTGATTTTAAAGCGATCAGAGGCAAAGCGTTGGTAAAACGTGTCCTAGAGAAGTAATTTATAGATCAAACACTTAAAAGTTTAAACAACACATGGCACTAGATACTTCAATTCGGGTTAATGATTCTTTACATACCTTCTTTTTGGTGATTAGACTGCATTATATCAAAATACAAAAAACGTAATACTATTTGTTAATTATTTCATGCCGTGTTATGCAAAAAAATATACATCACAAACGTACTTAAGTATCACATGTTAATAAATCTAAAGCTCCACTAATATTCTCACTTAATGGGTATCATTAAAAAATTTACAAACCGGTGCCAAGTGGATTTAAAATAGAAGCATTATCCTTTTGAAAAGGCAATCTTAATACGGAATCCAAAATTTTAAAAAAAGAAACATCATAATACCATGCAGGCACCAAGTCACGTTCAGCCTCGCGAGCAATAGTTTTATTAATTGTAAGAGTATGATTTCATTTAGCGCGAGGAATCTAAAAGAATAAATAATTAATGATTTTAATTAGCGTGAGGAATTTAAAAGAATAATAATTAATTATTTTAATTAGCGTGAGGAACCTAAAAGAACAATAATTATATCAAACGTGAAAACGTATAGTTGTATTTTTGGAGCATATATGTGTATTATTATTATTATTATTATTATATTCTTTTAGGGCAAAACCAACGTGTTAAGCCGGAAACAAGAGATACTTGGTGAACTTAACAGCATATATGTCGACATTCCTAATTTGCTATCCTTTTTTCTTTGAGAAATATCATTATTCATTAGTCCGACATACACTCATGATCCTTTTACTGCATTAGGAAACCCTATGCAATTTGCTAATGGGTGTAGAGGGAATAATGACTAGGCTTCCCATTCTCTTATTTCTCCCTCAATTTCTGGGACAGACGTTTAACCTACCATGATATTTTGTGACTATAACAGAATATATTGTGAAATATGAAATTTAAAGGTAAATTATTTTTAGAGGGAGTGTTTGGAGATGATGCTTTCTTCTGGAGGCCTTGAATTCGAATGAAGAACTAAATTTGTGATCAAAATTTATTCATTCATCATATGTTTAATTAAAATCAGTCATGTGTGTCTCAATTCCTCTTAGATTAGATATGTTTAATTAATAACTAGTTCAAATCCTTCTTTTAGACAAACATTGTGAGAAGTTAAAGCCAATTTACTTTGCAGGAAAGAATCTGCAGGTACAGTGAAAGAAAAACAATAGGTACAAAGGGTGTGTTTGGTACGAAGAAAAATATTTTTAATTTTCTCATATTTGGTTGGATTAAATGTTTTGGAATTTGGAGAAAAATATTTTCCCTATCAATATGAGCATAAATTTCAACGTTGTTTTGCGTAAAAAAGTAAAGCAGCACATTAGTTCCTTGCGGTTTGTGTGAATTTTTAAAAGAATAATTAAATTGTTGAAGAAAATAGAGACATGAAAATGTTGGATATTTGGAGGGGGAGGTGGGGGAGCAAGAAACCGTGGGGACTTGGGGGAAGGAGATGAGGAGAGTAGCATAAAAAATATTTTCCTAAAAAAATATTTTCTATTCTCTAACCAAACACTAGAAAATATTTTTCGGAAAAAGTTTTTCACTCACCAACCAAACAAGAAAAAATAAGTGATAAAATTACTCATTTCCCATGAAAACATTTTCCTTCCTCCCAAACACACCCAAAGTAGCCACCATTTAAGGTGAAGCAATGTTATAGTGCCCTATGTTTTAGTTGCTCTTTGCTTCTCCTTTTATCTTTCTTTTGAACTTACGGAATATTATTGGTCAAGTAGAGAGTGGAGGCTGGGCAAAATCTTTTAAATTGTTTTTTTTTTTCTTTTTTAAATTGGTTTAGATCGTATTGCTGCTGTGTATATTTTTCGCTTAATTTTTCTTTTTATCATTCGTTCCTTCCCAATCCCCCCATAGGGTTATCATCCCTTGCCAACAGCCCAAACAGAGAAGGTACGCCAACCAAAAGTTCAAATCAATTGTAGTATTTCAAGTTGTTAGTAATATTATAAGGAAAAAAAAAGGAACAAAGCCTCATCTATAGTCTATATATATCAGAAAGAAAAAAAAAGAATTTAATCTTGTCTTCATAATATTGACAAAAGGGAGAAAATGATAGTTAAATATTGCACCAATGATTTGGCGTGATCAATGGACGGGTGAAAACTTTGGAGATCGGAGTTCAAATATGAGAAGCTATAAATAAAAAATAAATAAAAAAAAATAGGTTGTCCTTTTCCTTTAACTTTATTCAATTTGCTAAAGAACCCAAATTCTTACTCAACGAAAATTCTAAATGAATCTTGAAAACCCCACCAAGGAAAAAGTGCAAACCAACTCCTGAAACTTACATAGTGGACTGGAAAAGTGAAAATTGGTGGGGTTCAAATCTTGAACAAGAAAGCACAAGAAAGAAAGAAGAGACACTTCATAAATGGGATCAGCAGAAATTGGCCATCCTTTCTGAATAGAAATCACAGCTGTATAAGAGAAAATGGAGAAATCTAAAGAACAAGCCTAGAGCACTAAAAGTCTAAAGTATATAATACTTGTAGAGGTATCTTATAGCCTATCTTAGGTTTAAAAATCAGATAACGTTAAATTTGTGTATGGTTCTAAGGACATGTGATACAATTTGATACAAATCGTATGGAGAAATAGAAATATATATATTCTTAACTATGAGAATGTGAATAGTGAGAAAAAGAATAAATAAGATAAAGTAAAACAAGCACAAGGAGATGTCTTTCAATATGAGAAGTGACCTTTTGTTACAGTGTTTTTCGTCCCTCTATACTTACAAGGATTTCCCATTTTATAATAGAGGGATCATAATAAAATAAAGCATATAGTGGAGGACCCATGATGAATTGTCTCTTCCTCGATTACCGCCAAAATTCTCTCCCTTAGTGCGATTGTAACGGCTCTTGTCTGTGAGCTCGATACTGGCTCGAACTTGTTGTTGGGTCGAGCCCACGGTTTTGGCTTGAGCTCGACCTTCGGGGTGGGCGTAGCGTATTTCCGACCTCGAAGCAATGCCTTGCAGCTCGATTTGGTCACGGGCTCGATAAAAGTATCGAGCCGACTCCTCGATCAACCTTAGGCCTCGAGGCTCGTTTATACTATCTTCGGAACTCGATCGAACGTAGGAAGGCCGAAATCTATTTCTACCGTATACAGATAGTCCCATCGTTTCTCAGGAAGGATGTGGTGAGAATCGATATAATTTTCGACGGTTCGATCGGGTTATAAGCTAACGTTTTCACAGGGCTCGATCATGACGTATGTGATAGATGTCCCATCGATTTAGTCTTTCAAGGTATTTAATGCATGTCAGACGGTTGTCGGCCACCTCTGATATTGAACCGCCACGATGCAAGCCTATAAATAACTTCTCCATCTAACATTTACCACTTTTACGTCTTCACTCTTCCAAATTTTCTTACCCTTTCTCTCTATTTCGCCGCTTGTAGAGCCATCTATACCAGCGTTTGGTGCCATCAACTTTTCATTTTCATTTTCCTTTCTTTCTCTCATATCAATGGCCAAAATTTCAAAAATTGTACCTCAGAAGGAGAAAGCTTCTTCTTCATGGCCGTCCGGCGACAAGGCGCCGGTGAAGCCGCCTACCTATGAGTATGTTCCCGGCCCGTGTACCTTGAAGATCGATTTTAAGGTTGAGAATCCTTCATCTATTCCGGGTCGATGTGAGCATGTGTCGATGTACATGTGCTCGATAATGGAGGGTAATCTCGTGGCGGTGAGGAAAGACTGCAACTGGGGTTCCTAGGTTGTGTTGTAAATTCCCTCCCCCGAATAGAGCGTCATCACCCATGTTGAGGGATTTTTAAGTGTTTACTCCTACGCCTTCACGTTAGGTCCTGTCGACCCGGTGATCATTGATTTTTGCAAAAGATATCAGGTCACCCTTGGTCAAATTCATCCCTCTCTATGGCGTATAGTGACCTTACTTCGCTTCTTTTCCAACAAGGCCGGGGGGCTGGATTTTTCCCTGAATCACCTCATATGATTGTATTGGCCTCAAATCTTTCAAGGACTAATCTGGCTTCATCGTCGGGCATCGATGGCTTTGATGTCGAGTATCGACGAAGACAAGGAATAGGGTTGGATGGGCTGTTATATCCGGGTGAGGACCCGTGACCTCATTCCGTAAGAGAAGATACCATTCCCCGAGGAATGTAATTTCGACCGTAAGTGATTTTCATAAGACGTTGCTTTCCGTATCTTTTTCCAATTTTATCTGATGTCTTACTCCGATATACAGCTGCCTCTTGGATGCTACAAGTGGTACTCGACCTCGAGGATTAGGTTCGGAAGTTAGCCTCAACTTTCTCTTATGCCGAACACGCTTGGCGTGATTTGGCAAAAGGTAGATGGGAGGCCAAGAATCATGGTAAGGGTTACTTCTCGTGTTCTTCGAAATATTTTTTATGCTCCATTCGTTACCGATTTCCTTTCATGCAGGTGTAACCAAGGATGTCGTTTTGAGGCCTTCGAGTGGTGAAGAAGAAACCAAGTCCCCGGTCCCGGAACTGGGGAAAGATAAGAAGCGAAAAGCTGTCTCTCAGCTAGAGGACCCCAAGCCCAAAACTCGAAGGGTGAGGAGGAAGGTAATCGCTCTTTCGATAGACTCGGTCCAACAACTGAGAGAAGAAGAAGAAGAAGAAGAATAAGAAAAAGATGATGCCTCGGCTTTGGTGATCCGATCTGCGAAAGCTATCGAGGTTGCCAGAGCTTCTGAGCTGATGGCAGCTGTACCGGTCGGGGTCGGATCCGGTACCCCGAGACTCGATCAGAGCATCCCGAACGATTCGCTTGGGACTATGACAGTGGGTCATTTGCCTTCTCTTCCTACCTTTTCTGAGGAGGCGTTAAAGGAAGCTCGAGAATTGAAGACCCCCCGATATGGGCGGAGGCTCTAGTGTAGGGGACCCTTTTCGGGATTGCTTTACTGGAGTCGATGATGCCTCCGACATTGGTGACGCTTCTCTTCTCTTATAAGAGGCCCAATATTTCATTTCTCGGGTAATGATTTTACTATACTTAGTTTCTTCGTTCTTTTCCAAACTTGACTTGTGTTCTTTCCCTACTGTGTAGGCCATTAGTAGGTTTTGAGTCGACCTCAGCCAGTATGAGGTCGAGCTGTAAAAGGCCTCGGGGGAGAGATATGCCCTGCGGCTTCTTTGCAGCCAAAAGGACGAGGCTATAAAGGACCTCCAATCAGATTTGGCTAAGGCTCGTGAAGAGGAGTCCAAATTAGATAAGCATGTGAGCCTCGTTCTGTTAGAGTATGGGTTTGACTCAACTGTAGAGGTTAACCCTTCGTTATCTCAGCTGCAATAAAAGGTTGAAAAGATCGGGTTACTTCGGGAAGAAGTTGATCAAATCAAGGCTGAATGTAATCGGTGAAAGGAGACTATCGACCATGTGGCTGCGGAAAAAGAAACCATTTTGGCCAAATTATTATCGGCTGATGTTCAGCTTCGAAGCGTCAAGCAAAAGGGTTTGGCTCAGGCTAAGAGGATCAAGGAGCTTGAAACACGGCTTGCTGAGGCCAAGGCAGAGGTTGAGTCGTCGAAAGTCATGGCGGACAAGTCCATTGCCATGTATCGGGCAGATGCCGAAGCTGCTCAGATGGAGGCACGAGAGGCGGCGGATACTGCCGACACTCGAGCACATTGGATTGCTGAACTTGCTAAGTGTCAGTCTCGGAAGGAGACCCTCGAGGAAATACACGCTCGAGGTTTCGACCTTGCTGAAGAGATAAAAAAGGCTAAAGAGCTCGAAGCTGAAGCTGAAGCTGAAGCCTTGGCTTCTGATGGCGATGATGATGATGATGATGATGATGATGGTAGCAAGAGTGGATCCGAGAATGGGGGGAGCCCGATAGAGAAGAAATAGCTCATGAGGATGACCAGGAAGCTTAGTCCTTAGTTTTTTCGTTTGTAATCAATCATGTAGATAATTTTGTATATAGACAACTTTGCCGACTTGCTTCTGTTTTGTGAAGTCTTTATACATGCCTTATAAATGTTTTCACAAAGATTTAAACAACTCAATCAAAAATTGGATTTCGTAGCCTCTATAATCGGGCTAGCGCTTATTCAAATTTGAAGTGATGTAGCCCTTATAGGCTTATTAGTCGAGTGAATGATTCGACTCGGTATAAAGTGGCCCGTAGGCGTAGTGGTCGAGTGAGTGCTTGCTCGAACTCGAAATGAAAGTAGCATGTGGGCTTAGTAGTCGAGTGAATGATTCGACTCGGGATAAAGTGTCCCGTAGGTGTAGTGGTTGAGTGAGTGCTTGCTCGAACTCGAAATGAAAGTAGCCCGTAGGCTTAGTAGTCAAGTGAATGATTCGAACTCGAAGTAATGTAGCCCGTAGGTATAATGGTCGAGTGAGTGCTTGCTCGAACTCGAAATGAAAGTAGCCCGTGGTCTTAGTAGTCGAGTGAATGATTCGAACTTAAAGTCATGTAGCCCGTAGGCGTAATGGTCGAGTGAGTGCTTACTCGAGCTTGAAATAAAGTAGCCCGTGGGCTTAGTAGTCGAGTGAATGATTCGACCCGGTATAAAGTGTCCCGTAGGCGTAGTGGTCGAGTGAGTGCCTGCTCAAACTCGAAATGAAAGTAGCCCATGGGCTTAGTAGTCGAGTGAATGATTCGAACTCGAAGTAATGTAGCCCGTAGGTGTAATGGTCGAGTGAGTGCTTGCTCGAACTCGAAATGAAAGTAGCCCGTGGGCTTAGTAGTCGAGTGAATGATTCGAACTCGAAGTAATGTAGCCCGTAGGCATAATGGTCGAGTGAGTGCTTGCTCGAACTTGAAATGAAAGTAGCCCGTAGGCTTAGTAGTCGAGTGAATGATTCGAACTCGAAGTAATGTAGCCCGTAGGCGTAATGGTCGAGTGAGTGCTTGCTCGAACTCCTAATAAAAGTAGCCCATAGGCTTAGTAGTCGAATTTATCTTAACTCTGTTTGTGTAATAAATCTCCAAATAGATGAGTTTTTCTTGGATATAAGATGTCGGTGAAGAGGAGAACTTTCTTTGCAAGTCACTATACATGTGTTCATGTTTCGCGTCTGGGTTCGGGCCAACTACATGAGCATGGTTCGTTTTGACCATTTGGCTCTTACAACTTTCCCTATTGGAACCTCGTTGTTGCGAAATAACTTTCTTGCATCAGAACTTGATATATTTGAAGGCTAATGCCCTCCCAGTATTCGAGGTCAATTGTAAAGAGGCCTCAGATACTGTTGTAAGTGTAGCACGATCTTTGGTTGCCTCGTTAAAAATCTTGCCGAAAAACCCATTTGGGATAAAACCGGTCTAAGGGAAAAAGAGTGAAATGCATGCTTTCAGATCTATGGCTTCGTATCGAAGGTTCCATCTTAGCTCTTGATCGGACTTCTGCAGGGGCCAATTTTGAAATGTAAATGAATATGGAAGGGTTATACCTTAGCAGTAGTATCGTTTTAGATGTGACACATGCCAATTGCTTGATAGATGTATGCCGTTTATAATGCCGAGCTTGTATGATCCCTTTCCGGCGTTCTTGAGAACCTAATATGGTCCTTCCCAATTCGGTCCTACTTTTCCTTCGTTTGGATTTCAGGTATTAATGGTGACTTTCCTTAGCACTAAGTCCCCAGGCTTGAAATGGCGGAGCTTGGTTCTTCGATTAAAATACCTTTCGATTCGTTATTTTTGGGCGGCCAATTGGACGAGGGCAGTTTTTCATCTTTCGTCTGATAATTCGAGGCTGGTGTTCATAGCCTCGTTATTTGATTCGTTCGTCATGTATCGAAATCTAGTACTGGGTTCGTCAACCTCGACTGGTATCAATGCTTCGGACCCATATACTAAGGAGAACGGGGTCGCCCCCGTACTGGATTTTGACGTCGTTCAATATGCCCAAAGGACTTCGGGTTAGATTTCTCTCCACTTTCCTTTAGCGTCATACAGTCTCTTCTTTAGGTTCTGAATGATGGTTTTGTTCGTTGATTCGGCATGTCCGTTCCCACTGGGGTGATACGGTGTTGATAATATCCTTCTTATTTTTTGATCTTCGAAGAATTTCATCACTTTGCTGCCCACAAATTATTTCCCATTGTCACATACTATTTCGGCGGGTATCCCGAATCAGCATATGATATGATCTCAAATAAAGTCTATAACTGCTTTCTCTCTTATTTTCTCGAACACATATGCTTCAACCCATTTAGAGAAATAGTCAGTCATAAATAAGATGAATTTGGCTTTACCTGGGGTCGATGGGAGAGGGACGACGATATCCATTCCCCACTTCATGAATGGCCATGGGGATAGGACCGAGTGAAGTTGCTCTCCGGGTTAATGGATCATGGGTGCAAACCTTTGACATTTGTCACATTTTCGAACAAATCCCTTCGCATATTTGCCCATATCGATCCAATAATACCCTGCCCTGATTATTTTTCGGACTAATGGATCGGCCCCGGAGTGATTCCCACAAGTACCCTCGTGTACCTCGCGTAAGTTGTAATCGGCATCTCCTGGACCCAAGCATACTGCCAATGGTCCATCGAATGTACTTCGGTGTAACATTCCATCTGAAGCCACCGTGAATGGAGCAACTTTAGATTATCGGGGTTAATCTCGATTCTCCGATTTGACACCATAAAGCCGAGGAACTTGCCCAAACCGACCCCAAAAGCAAATTTTTTGGGGTTGAGCTTCATGTTGTATTTTCTCAAAAACTCGAACGTTTCCTGCAAATGGGTCAGATGGTCCTCTGCGCGCAGGGACTTAACTAGCATGTCATCAATATTAACTTTCATTGATTTACCTATTTGTTCTTCGAATATTTTATTTACTAGGCGTTGGTAAGTAGCCCCCGCATTTTTTAGCCCGAAGGGCATCACATTATAACAATATGTTCCATATTTGGTGACAAATGAAGTCTTTTCCTGGTCCTCCGGGTTCATCCGGATTTGATTATACCCAAAATAGGCATCGATAAAAGTGAGGATCTCGTGACCGGCCGTGGCGTCGATCATGCGATCGATGTTAGGTAGCGAAAACAAATCTTTGAGGCATGCTTTGTTTAAATCCTTATAGTCCACGCACATTCTAAGTTTGTTTCCTTTTTTAGGCACTACAACTATATTGGCTAACTATTCGGGATATTTCACCTCCCGAATGGACCCTATCTTGAGAAGTTTGGTTACCTCGTCTTTCACGAATGCGTGCTTTACCTCGGACTGGGGTCTTGTCTTTTGCTTCACCGGTCTTAACTTAGGGTCCAAGCTTAGCCGATGCGTCGTTATATCCGGTAGAATCCCTGTTATATCTAAATGGGACCAGGCAAAATAATCAATGTTATCGATAAAAAATCGAACAAGTTTCTTCCTGAGTTCGGGGCCCAACCCCGTTCCCAGGTATAAATTTCGTTCGGGCCAGTGCTCGATTAGTGTGACTTGCTCCAGTTCCTCAATTGTTGATTTGGTGGCATCGGATTCATCGGGAATCATGAAGGATCGGGGGACCCTCTGGTCATCATCTTCTTCGATCATCTGGTTAACCGGTTGGGTCGAAATCGATGTCTGTGATTGCTATTTGGTGTCTCGTTCTCCTTCTGAGCCCGATCCCTTTATTGGCGAAGGCGAGGATATCGGTTTAGCTTCCTCGACGACGAACATTTCTTTTGCGGCTAGTTGTTCTCCGTACACTGTTTGTACTCCTCTCGATCTTGGGAATTTGAGGACCTGGTGTAGGGTCGAAGGTACAGCTCTCATGTTGTGGATCCATGGCCTTTCGAAAAGGGCATTGTACCTCATGTCACCTTCGAACACGTGAAACTTCATTTCCTGGATGGTTCCGGCCACGTTTATTGGTAGAATTATCTCACCTTTGGTGGTTTCACATACCATATTGAATCCGTTCAGAACCAGGGTTGCAGGTACGATCTGGTCCCGCAGGCCGAGTTGCTCTACGACCTTCAATCTGATGATGTTGGTTGAGCTACCTGGATCAATCAACACACGCTTAATTTTAGTTTTATTCATGAGTACGGATATTACCAGCACATCGTTATGAGGTTGTACGACCCCTTCTGCATCTTTATCATAGAAGGACAGATTTCTATGGGTGTGTAATCCTGAGTTCGAGATCGCTTTTCTCTCACAATCGATGTTTTAGTGCATTTAAGCACTGGTCCCTGAGGGATATAGGCACCACCGATGATCATGTGAATGACGTGCTGTGGCTCTTCCTGCTCGTTTTGCTTGCCGAAATCCCTGTTTTTAAAATGGTTCCTCGCCCTATCGCTCAGAAATTCCCGAATGTGGCCTTTGTTAAATAACCGGGCTACTTCCTATCTTAGTTGCCTGCAATCTTCCGTTCTGTGGCCATGGGTGCCATGATATTCGCACATTTTATTGGGATTCCTTTGGGCAGGATCGGTCTACATGGGCCGAGGCCATTTAGTGTCTTTGATGCGTCCGATAGCCGACACGATGGCGGATGCACCAACGCTGAAGTTATATTCCGATAACCGAGATGCTTCTATAGGATCGGCATATTTATCAAACCACTCTTGCTCATAAGTCCCCGAGAATATTTCCCTCGATCAATCCTTCAATTGTTCCGAGTGGTATTGCGTGTTGAACCGTTGTTCATCCGATCTGCGATGTACAGTTGATATCGGTCTCTGTTCGACCTTTTCTCTCTGTTGATCTCTCTTTGGTTTTTAGTAGTTGTACTGTTCTGATGCATGGATCCAGACGGACCTCTCAACTGGTCATCTTCGACCCTAATTTTCGACTGATATCGGTTGTGTATATCTGCCCCAGTTATCGCTGGATACTCGATCAGATTTTGCTTCAGACAATGTGATGCTATCGAACTTTTGCTCGTTCAACCCTTGGGTAAAAGCTTGGACGGCCCAATCATCTGTGACCGGTGGCAATTCCATGCGTTTCATTTGAAATCGGGATACGAATTCCCTCAGCATTTCATTACCCCTTTGCTTTACTTTGAAGAGGTCTGATTTCCTTGTTGCAACCTTTATGGCACCAGCATGTACCTTTACGAACGAATCTGCTAACATGGCAAAAGAATCGATAGAATTTGGCGGCAGATTATGATACCAAATCATCGCTCCTTTCGAGAGGGTCTCCCCGAACTTTTTAAACAACACGGATTCGATCTCATCGTTCTCCAAATCGTTACCCTTAATGGTATATGTGTAAAAGGTGACGTGTTCGTTAGGATCGGTCGTACCGTTATATTTGGGAATTTCGGGCATACGAAATATTTTGGGGATTGGTTTTGGGGCCGCACTCGAGGGAAAAGACTTTTGTGTGAATTTTTTCGAATCCAACCCTTTTATCATTGGTGGAGCACCCGGGATTTGACCGACCCTGGCATTGTATGTTTCCACTCTCTTGTCGTTGGCTTCGACTCATTTTGTGAGTTCCTCGAGCAATTTAGTAATTTCGGGAGTGGTCCCCGATTCTTGCTCGTTTGATTTCACTATGGCGGGCTCCGTTCTGGGGGTGATTTCTCGAAGCGGATTGGGATCTGGCCTGCTTTGTATATGAGTTTGGCTCTGCAACTGAGTTATCACTACTTGTTGGGCTTGTAACATCTCGAAGATCATACGTAAGCTGACTCCGATTCCCCCCACATTATGGTGTCTCGAGCTACGGATCGAGTACCGCCATGAATGCTTTTTTTCGGTTCGGAACGTTGGTTCACCACAAAAGCAACTTGCGAATTGACATCTAACGATACTTCAACTCGAATTTCGGGTACTTTGATTCGAGCTTCAGTGCCATCGTCAAGTGGCCTTCCGGCCCCGGGTATCAAGTTGTTGGTTTCATCTTGAAGGCCGGCTTCGTGGTCGATTGGTAAAGCCATTGCTGATTCGAAGTTGTAAACTGGTGTGTACTGTAGATTTATATCAAACAATCACTGTTATCCTTAGCCCCACTGTGAGCGCCAAACTGTTTACCCGAAAAATCAGATAACGTTAAATTTGTGTATGGTTCTAAGGATATGTGATACAATTTGATACAAATCGTATGGAGAAATAGAAATATATATATTCTTAACTATGAGAATGGGAATAGTGAGCAAAAAGAATGAATAAGATAAAGTAAAACAAGCACAAGGAGATGTCTTTCAATATGAGAAGTGACCTTTTGTTATAGTGTTTTTCGTCCCTCTATGCTTACAAGGATTCCCCTTTTATAATAGAGGTATCCTACTTTATTTATAATAAAATAAAGCATATAGTGGAGGACACATGATGAATTGTCTCTTCCTCGATTACCGCAAAGATTTTTTCCCTTAGTGCGGTTGTAACGGCTCTTGTCTGTGAGCTCGAACTGGCTCGAACTTATTGTTGGGTCGAGCCCTCTGTTTTGGCTTGAGTTCGACCTTCGGGGTGGGCGTAGCGCATTTCCGACCTCGAAGCAATGCCTTGCGGTTCGATTTGGTCACGGGCTCGATAAAAGTATTGAGCCGACTCATCGATCAACCTTAGGTCTCGAGGCTCGTTTATACTGTCTTCGAAACTCGATCGAACGTAGGAATGCCGAAATCTATTTCGACCGTACATAAAGATATATATTAGTACAGATATTTCACCTTCTCTGTTTTTTTTCCCCCAACTTTCTGTGGGCTTAAAGAAATTTTTTCATGAAACTGTTTTCCAAAAGCATATACCAAAACATTGATTAAGGACACAAAATTTTCTCTAATCTTGCTTTATCTTCTGTGATTAGCTGGACTCATGATTATACGCCTTTCCACAGATTCTTGAATCTGATTTTATGGAACAACAGGATTCTAAATATTAACAAATAATTCAAGAGAAATACCTTCCATCATTTCATATAAAACCCCTAGTTCCTAGAAGAGCGGTAAAAAAAAATTATGCTCTGATCTGTCATTCGGTTAGTAAAAGAAAGAAGAGTAGGGGCCAAAGATGAATATTTATTAAAATCCATGCATGCTACCTGGATATCTATAAAAATTTAGAGCTAAGGCATCTTGAACCTAACCCAAATTGTACCATTCTAAAATCTAAATTCGTGGAAAGAATAATCCCATAATTATAGGACAAAAAAGGAATATAAAAAGATCTTGGCAAGACACTCTTAAGTCTTGAGGGCACCAAGTCCAAATACAAATGGCGCCTATAATGTCACTTCACTTGAAACATTGGTGGAAATTGCACGTTTACTTATATCAAGTGATCAAATTCTCCATGATTTTACTAACTCAATTTTTTTTTGGTATCAACCACTTTAGTGAATTCAATACAACTCTAGTGATTTTATTCAATCATATCTTTCAGTTTTAATTTCTTTCAATTTGATCTCCTTATATCACACTGTTCAGCTAATTAGTACTATTTAATACCATCATATATATATATAGTATACTATAGTGCGATTTGATTTAACAAAAATATGAATATCATAACAAAATGAATCTTCGAAAACCTAATGTCTTCTCCTTAAGTGATATTGAGGAGAAATACATTTGGGGACTTTGCAAAAACTACTAACCCTTAATCCCAATTAAGTTGTGGCCCATATGAATTTTCATTGTCAATGTCACTCCATTTAGGCATATTGTTTCAATCTAATATTATAAAATAAATAAATAAGTTTCTATTGCACTAGAATATTTGGGGAAATTGAAGCATGTTCAAGAATTGCAGCAAGAAATGACCACCCTTCATCTTGGAAGGAAGTCTATTAGCTATTGGATTCAAAAAATTCAAAGGGGCATGCAACTTGTAATATTCCCCTTTTTCTTTTTCCCTGTCAGGAAGTTTCCTTTGGTCTCATGCTACTAAATAATTAGAAAGCTTACAATCTGCCCAAACCGTATCATTATTATATTGCTGTAATGTCTCCTCTAAAAAAAAAATCAACAGTACTTTCAGGCAAAGTGCAAACTGCAAAGTGATGTCAGAGTATTCAGTATTCTCACTACCTATTCTGCTTTATTTGAACGAAATTAAGAAGAAGAAGAAGAAGAAAATATGAAGAAATGCTCGTCAAATTCCCATAATGAACCAGTATGAAAAGTAAAAAGAAAAGTAGGATTATTGAACTTTCAAGTTTATTTTGCTGGTAGTTACTATCTTATCCTAGAGGAGGAAGCAGTTTAAGAGAAAACTGAATTAAGGCATGAATTTTCGAACATAAACAAAATATTGACATTCATTTATTCATTGTTTTCTGTTATTTTGCAGGTTCAATTTCTAAATAAGCTTTATTAGTTAAACTTACATGCACCTGGTATTTGCACAAGACTTGGTTAATTTTAACTTTAAGAGGATCATCAGTCATGAGTTGGTATGAGAATATACATATTACAGTGATTAAAAATAGTTAAATACTTGAAAGTTTATGTAAATGATACATGCATTTGTTGTTTTGGTCGTATAATTAAGTTCTTCAACATAGAGCAAGTAGTTCTCAATTCTTATGATACTGCAAAAGGGAGGCTTAAACTATTTATCTTTATTAATTAAAGTCTTCGTCATTTTGTTATTATATGCAGTTTCAAATTAATGCTATGGCTAATAATAGAGAATTAAACATCAACAAGTTTTATGAGTATATCAATTATAAGAAAACCAAGAAGATCGGAAGAAGTATATAAGAAGATCAGACTAATTATGAAGAAGAAGACAAGAAATAATAAGGTTTTGAATATATATAAACAAATCTTGACTACATTATTCATCATATATTAATTATTTGCAAATTCACATACGTACAAAGCAAACTTAGTTGATCACTAACTAAACAAAAAAGAAATTAATTACAATAAGCTAGCCTTATGGAACATAATGAATGGGTTGGATATATGAGTAGTAGTGGATATTTGATGTTTATGGAGGAAATCAAATATAATAATCTTTTTCTTCTTCTTCTTCTTCTTCTTTTTCGTGCTTCTTGGGAATTAGCTTTCAGGGTTGCTCCACTTGGCAGTCCTGTTAGAGATGAAAATAGAAGCCTTGTTATCAATACCTGGCTCTGCTACCCATTTCCCTCTGTCTTCATCACTTGGCCATACTTTGTATGCCTTCACAAAGTCGTCCCTTGAGTAATTATCTTGATCTCCCCTTCTACTGTTTTTCGACCCCTTCGATTTGAAAAGGCCGAAGAATGAAAATCCAGACTTCTTCTTCCCTGCCATAGCTTCTATTTAATTAACTTGTTGAAGATCAAGAAAATGAAGAACTTTAAGCTAGCTAATAGTAGTACTCCTACTTATTAGCGCAGCTTGTTTGAAGTGTGTGTTTGTTGGTTTGCAAATAGGAGTGAAGGCTCTATTGAATTTATAGTTGTAAGGGGGTTTGATCTAAGGGTGTAGAATTTTGAGGCATTAATCTACCGTTCATTCCGATTAATGGTGGTGATTAAATGAAGTGAAATTACAGACCAAAATGCTCGCTGTTAAAATAACTCGGACAAAAGAACAAGTCATGAGAACCGCTGCTTCCAAAAGCTGACCAAACATCCTTAATGGGGTACCCATGGTTTTTTTCTTTCTTTTTGGATACCACAAAATCCAAATTTGAGGAAGTTGTGGGTCAGGGCTAGAGCTATATGGTTCGAAAGGCCCATATAAAATCACTTTTTTAAAATTATACGGGGTAAATAGAGTAAAATATTTTTGTTTGCTTACATATCAATTGCAAAATCTCCGGAAGCTTTAGCTTAACATCAAAGTTGGTTCAAAAGTCTCTTTAAATTAAAATTTCAAAAAGTCTCTTTAGATAATTTTTTTCATTTTATGCATATATATTAAAGGTGTATTTAATTTTTTTATATTTTGATATCTTTAGAGAACATCATAGCTCCGCTATTCCTTTTCACTTTCTTTTTCAACCTTGAAACAAATCATTGACGACCCCTCTTTTTCGAATTTTCCCCGCTCGGAAATACACCTTCAAAAAGATTCTTGCTTTTGTGGGCGTTTTTACCGGTATGCAGTGAAGTTGAAGTCAAAGTTGCTCGACAAATTCAATGTTCTTTACCCTATTAAAGGCTGCATCTTCCTTTTACATACTGCAAAATGCCTAACCCTTGCTTCCCAAGTTTTGGTTTTCTTCTTTCTACTCATTATATTATAATAAGAGAAAAATATAAAGAAAAAGTTTAAAAAGAATCTTTTAGTAGGCGTTGGACATAAAAAAAAAATGTGAGACGTGAAAGAAGTAGTTTTTGAAGTTAAGTTGGTATGGATATGCATTTCACTTTAGAAAACATTGCAGTTTTGTAAAAGAAAAATATTATTTACTTGAAAAAGAGGTAAAAATTACTTTTTAAAATTTAAAAATCATCTTCATTTTTTTTAAACTCTTCTAAAATTTAATGAAATGTATAACCAAATAATATTTTGAAGATTAGTTTCGAAAAAAAGCAAAAAATATGTATGGACAAATAGGTCCTTAATATTATTTTACCTGTTACGTTGCTTCCTACATAACTTTCTTCTCGCTCTTTCACTATTCATGACTCCTCTTCTGTTGATTGTACCTTATTGTCCTCCTTCCAGGGAAAAAAAGAAGAAGAAGGTGTGGATCTTATTTACCAATTATAAATGCTAGTATCATCAATCATTATAACAGTGGTTTTCTACCAGGAAAAAAGTGTGGAAGTATAAGATAAAAAATATTAGTAACCAAGGTAGGTTTGCTGTACCTGACTATACAAGTTTTACTTATATGTCAATACACGAATATAAACAAATTACTAGTTTCAGCAAAAGATAATGTCTCCACTAAAAAGAGTTCTCGATTTATATCTCTATCTGGGAAAATTCTAGAATGGACTTCAGAGATGTACCAAGTACAATTCACTTCAGCTCATTAAGTGCCAAAAAGGTTTTTCACGAAGTGATACACTTTAACATAATCCAGTAAGGTTTAATTTTAATTATAAGTTGTAAAGACAGGCACATCTGGAAGAACTATATCATTCAATCATTTAAGCAAATGTAACAATCACAAGAACAACAGTCGACAACTTTTGCAAATTTTACCGAAGTCCTCAATTTATAATTTTTTGCCTTTTCTAGTCAATAATGTACCTAACTAAGTAGATGATACATACGATTACTTTGACAAGTTATATTATTCAGTCGCAATCTTCTTTCCAGATAATTGTGAATTAGTGCCTGTCAATAATAATATACTTGTGAAAGGGAAGAAAACAAGGGATATATAACAATTAAAAACTAAAGGCAAAACTCCAAAGAGGGAAAAATAGTCAAAAAGGAACTTTAGGGAACCTTTTGAATGTTTGAACTTTGAATACATACATTGCATTGGCTGATAAGAACCCTTCTAATTATTGGAAATCTAGAAATAAAGCTTAAACACATCTTAAGAACCCTACAAACACTAATTGCTTGCAAGCTGTCTAGCTTTAAGGATTCTTCTTTAACCCTAACCGTTTATTATCATGTCCTGTCCATCACCACCATAATTCCCCCTTAATTGTACTTCAAACTATATACGGACCCCTTTTTCTTCATTTCACTTTCTTTTCGAATGTTGTTTCCATATTAGACAAGTAGCTAGCTGTGTTTTCTTGCTGTCTTCACTTTATAACTTTGATGTAATTAAAATTTTATTTTCTTGAGAAAAAAGACAGAATAATCTTTTAAATAATCAATGTCATGTACGTTAAAAGTGGAGTTTTGTTAGGATATAAATAAAGATGGGCGTGAAAGGTTGAACAAGAGCTTCGTTATGTGACACGAGTTGATAATTAGTTCTTTTATTAGTTGGAAATTGAGAATGCAAGAAGTGTGTGTAGGTGAAAAACCATGTTCTCTCTTTGAATTTTAATCTTTTATTTCGTCAAATAATTAACCTTCGAATATATAGTTAAGTCGGTAGTGGAAGCTCCTCGTTCGTTCTAATAATGGTGCTTAAGAATTCAAATGACAATAAATTAATCCTCTAGTTTCATCCTCTATTCTCTAATCGGTTTTGTTGAAGCTTGATTTGTGTTTTCAGGGCGGAGCCAACATGTCGTCGTACCGCTTCGGCCGAACCCAGTAGCTTTGGTTCAAGCCCTATATTTATTTTCAAAAATTCATTAAGTATGTATAAATTATTAATTTAAAACTCAGTAACTTAAAAGAATTAAAATTTTGAACCCATAAAATTTAAATTTTGGCTCCGCCTCTACGTTTCCTATTGCTCATTTAGTAATGAATGAGCTTAAGAAATGCTTTTCATAAGAAGAACAGCTCGTTTATTAATTTAAATTGAAAAAGACGCCAAATTTTCATATATTACTTGTGGAAAATTAAGGATTAGTGTTGCTACAGAAGAGGTTTAAAAAGGGGTCCATAATCCTTTCATGGGATTTCATATACACCCTACTTTGGTCATGTTCATATCTACAAATATTTATTTAATCTTAAAAGCTGATACTTTTTCATATTATGGTAGATAACGAGTAGAGTTGTGCCTCATAAGCTACATCAAATCTTACTCCTAAAGAAAAAAGTGGATACACAAATATCCCTTTTGCATGCAAATGCCAATATATTTTTGGACCACCACAAACATAATGAGGATTCGACATCAACCATAGGCTTAATTAAAGCTTTTTCTAGTTTAAGCACTTCAATTTAATAAAATTTTATCAAGAATCATGGAACTTTTGCATATCAATGGTAATTAGCATGTTTGGCATGAGTTACGTGCATTAACTTGAAATTTTATTTTCTAGATGGGCATCCTACCAACTTAATTTTGATTAGTCTAGTTAAAATTATCAATTGCCATTGATGCCACACTTTATTTGATTCTTGAAAGTTAATTTTCTTCCTATTATTTATTGTAGAATATAATTAGTTGAGATCGCATTAACGATAAATTACATTATAAATGATTGTAAAGTTACTTGTCTTTAAATATAAAAAAGGATATATTTCCTAACTCGCGATTTTTTTGTAACATACGGAAATCGACATGTTTATTTTATAATATATGCAATGAGCATGTAGTTTCACTCAAAATATCTTTTCGGATAATATTAGAATATAAATTACATCTAGAAACTTCAACGTTCTTCTTTAGCATGTATTTAAAATACCTTGATCAAGTGAACTGAACAAGGAAACAATGAAAGATAACTAGTAAAATAATATTCTACTGATCATAAATAAGGAAATTGAACCAAAAGATAATAACAATGTAAAAAGCAAGTAGTGGTCCATTCAAACTGTTATTAAACTGTATTTGTAAAATAATTATGGAGAAGATAAAATAACATATAAACAGAAATGTAAAAGTGACAGAATTTAATCCGAGCCCACTGAATTCACAGTGTTTCCTTAAGGAATTTAATCCCCTCATATTACCCAAGGTTTTGGATTATTTCTTCCCATGATAGAACGTATTACACACTGGTGTAGCGATACTTCAAACACCACTGTTTCAGCGAACACAAAGATCAGTAGCAAATCACACTTACTGTTGCTTTTTTTTTTTGTAGTCAAAATAATGCAGAAGAAAGGAGGAGAAGTAAGAAATTCGTATGGAAAATCTGAGAGAATGGACTGGTATTTTATAGCCAATATTGAGCTCAAACTAAAGAAGTGCAACTCTTCAAAACTTAAGAGGTGCAACTCTTCAAATCCGAAGAGGTGCAAACCGTTTCTTCAAATCTGAAGAGGTGCAAACTGTTCTTCAAATCCGAAGAGGTGCAAACTCTTTCGGCGATATTGTAAATGTCTTTTACAAAAAGCGAAGAACATATACTATTCCGTTGGATTTAATATTAATATCCCGTTTACAAAAAATCGGATATTTAATAACATTTCTGTTAAATTTTACTATTAACAAATAAATTTTGTCCAAAAAATTAATCAATTAATCATTTGACCGAATCCGAGCGAGCGAGCGAGCGAGGATTGCCTTTTTCCTAACTCTTTAAGAGCTAGAAGAAGTACAATTGTATATATACCCATTAAAATCTTTTCCTCTTCCAATATTAATGTCCCTTTGTCAAGGAGTAAAACTCAAATATTTTCAATTTCCCTCAATTTCCCATTCACCCTCTTTTAAGTTACATTTAAGCTTAAAAACCCAATAATTTTAAGCTACATTTAAGCTTAAAAATCGAACACAAACAACACTTTCAAATTTTATAAATGTAAAGTTCGATTCTCATTACACATTTCCCTTCTCTTCCCCTTGGCACTTTCCAAATTAAAAAGAAAAATGAAAAACAATGCTTTCACTGTTCTTGTTTTTTTTTTTTTGGATGTTTTCCGGGTATTCTTTCCGGTATTGATGCGGGTCAAAATGGATTGAACTTGAACCGCCCCAAAAATATCTCAGCCATGAGACCAACAACGTGGCAAAATCTCAAGGCACCAGTGAGACGATTGGTCACTCTGAGGGTAGCTTATCAAAACCCTAGACTAGATCCTCGCTCTTTCTCTTTCGATCAGACCAATCTGAATCCTGAGTTACCCACAATTGTGGAGCTAACAAGTGATTATTCTCAACTACAAAACCGATTTTCTTTCATCAGGTACCGATTTCTTCGTTATTCGTGCTTATTCGCCTTCGGTTTTGATTCGTAGACGTTAAAAATAGGCGCAAATTCTTAGTTTTTTTAATTTATCAGAGACCTAAACCTAATAAACCATTAAAAGGTTAGGCCGTTTAATGAAGATCTTTTACGTATTTGTTCAATTTGTACCATGTACCAGCATATTGCTACTGTATGGACTTTTGTTACCGTGTTAGGTTTCTGGTGTATTATTGGAATCTTACAATTTATAGGAATATTTTGTTATGCAATGTTCTGTTGGCGGATTTTGATTGTTTAATGAATTTGGTGGTCTCTTCCATCCAACAACAACAACAACCCAGTATAATACCATTAGTGGGGTCTGGACAGGCAGTGTGTATGCAGACCTTACCCCTACCATGAGGTAGAGAGCCTGTTTCTAATAGACCCTCAGCATCCTTTCCTCCAAGAACTCCCCACCTTGCTCTTGGGGTGACTCGAACTCATAACCTCTTGGTTGGAAGTGGAGGTTGATTACCATCATATGCAACCCCTCTTGTCAAAGATGGTCTCTTCCATCCAATTGATTTATTATGTCTTCAGTGAAAATGATTTAGCCAGGAAACCATTTTCTGAAATTACTGTTTCAGTTGGCAAAGAGTTGAGCTTACTTGTCAAGGAAACGTATCTATTCAACTATATGCCATTCGAAAATGGTTTCGTCATAACATTCTATGCCATAATGAAGCATCCTATGTTATAGACTGCATGTAATGTTCTTGGTTTAGTTTTGCTCCTCTCTCACTTTGTTTACTTATGTGCAACAATTTCTTTCTTTGTACACTAGTTGTGCTGGTAAGTAACTTTGTTGTTTGCTTTCTGTGTGAATAGCGTTATCGTGTAGATATGGATGATAGATGGTTCAATGGTCGGCCAGAACTGCGCATGAGAGATAAACGCCAGCAAGAAATGGAACAGGTAATAACTAGAATACAGATTATACCTACTTGCTTGTTTGGCTTATTCCTCTATTCAACATAATGAGGGATCTTACCAGTTAAAAGTAACTATCTACTTAATATATAGCATGGATATCTCATTTTATTTCCCCCCTATTGCTTTTTTCCTTTTACTTTCTCTTCGATCTAACTTAGTAACTCATTTAGGATGACTTCTACCATATGAAGATGCTTTTGTAATTAGGATAACTCATATTAATGCAGTTCAAGCCTTTTCCTTTTTCCTTTTCTTTGGTTTTTAAAAAAGAGAAGTAAGATAAAATATCATATGTACTTTTGTAGTCAGCTTAATAAGGAACTAAGGATGCTTAAGAATTTCAGTTTATTGCGATTCTGCTATGGTCTCACATGACTTATGAAGTTTTACTACATGGACTAATCTTGATCATCAGCTGCTTTAATTAATAAAGCTGTGTCTCAACTTTTCGAAACATAGGCAGACGAGGCTTCTGTTCTAGAGGATCTCGCTGAAGATTTTCGCCTTCCTATTAATCATAGACCAACAGAAAACGTAGACCTGGAAAATGTCGAGCAAGCATCTTTAGAAACACAGTTGCCATCCTCTAATATTGGATTCAGGCTTCTTCAGAAGATGGGTTGGAAAGGGAAGGGTCTTGGGAAAAATGAGCAAGGTAAGGTTACATGTGCAAAGTTGCTTGACATATTGACTCTTCTATCTTTTTAAGTTACAATTACTGCAATGTGTCAATGCACATTAAGTAGTTTTGATTAATTTCTTCCTTTTGGAGACTAGGAATTACTGAGCCAATAAAATCGGGGATGCGAGACCCAAAGTTGGGGATTGGAAAACAAGAGGAAGATGATTATTTTACAGCAGAAGAAAATATTCAAAGACGAAAGCTTGATATTGAGCGTGAGGAGACTGAGGAACTTGCTAAAAAGCGGGAGGTATGCCTTTAACATTTTAGGTAGTTGGTAAATGTGTTGCACTAGACCATTTGAGTTTGATACTTTACTTTTCCTGAAACATACATCTAATAACAGAAGGCAGCATATAGCATATATGTGTGTCTTTTGACGGGAATGGTATATAAGGGAATACCAACTTTGGAAGATCTTGAGAATTTCGTGCAGTTTTTATTACCTGGTGGCTTCTACTGCCTGCTTCCTGCACATTATGAAAATCCAGGTTTTAGCAGAACGCGAGCACAAAATTGAAACGGAGGTGAAGGAAATACGCAAGGTTTTCTTTTGTGAGCTATGCAACAAGCAATATAAATTAGCAATGGAGTTTGAAGCCCACTTAAGTTCATATGATCATAACCACAGAAAGGTAAGTGTTTTCTTAAATCTCCAAATATTTTTCAGTTCTTTGATATTATCTTCATTATTATCCCTCAGAAAAGCTTATTATCTTCATTGCACTCTTCCTTTGTGCCTCATCTAAACCTTCGATTACTATTCTAGCGCTTCAAGGAAATGAGAGAAATGCATGGAAGTAGCCGTGACGATAGGCAGAAAAGGGAACAGCAACGTCAAGAGAGGGAGATGGCAAAATTCGCCCAAATGTGTGATATTTCCCTTTCTGCATTTATTTTATGCCGTGGTGGTATGCATTTTCTTGCTGATGAACTGTCTTTGCTTTCACTGATTACTAGGGCTGCCAATAAGAAGCAGGAAGAATTGCAAACCCCGGAGGAAGCAGGAAACATTCCAGCCCCCTCCATGGTTAGAACTGCAACTGCTCTCGCCGATCAAGATCAGAGGAAGACTTTGAAGTTCGGATTTTCTGCCAAAGGAGGCTCATCAAAGGTATTTGCAAGTTAGATTACTGATTATTTCAGCTATTTTTGGGTCACTTTATATTTCCTTTTTTTGCTTTTGAACTAAGTGCAAGGAGATATAATATGCTTATAATGCCTAATTAGAAATGCTGAGAGAGACACAAGATTCTTCATGACTTTGTAGTTCATTTTGTGGTCTGAACTCCAATTCCTTCACTATTCAGGACACTGAGTATAACAATAAGTACATGAGTCCTAGAGATCAAAATAGAAAACACTTATGTGTGTGTGTGTGTGTGTGTGTAGAGAGAGAGAGAGAGAGAGAGAGAGAGAGAGAGAGAGAGAGAGAGAGCAGGGTCAGGGTTGTTTGTGTGTGTGTATTCAAAGCACGTCTTCCTTGAAGTGACATTTAATGTAGGTCTGTCTGACTGGACAAACTTTGTGGTAACGTCGCATTAAATGTCACTTCCACAATGCTTTTTCAAATTTCAGTTTGCGTAAGCAACATGGACAGATAGTTACTCTACATCCCTTCTCTCATTACTTCATCATACTATGCTACTTCAAGAAGCATATATGAAACCATCACAGAGGTACCTCCCATGGAAGTTTTAGGACCAACCTTTCCTTAACTGATAAATATTTCTAGGTCTGACTCTTAATTTCCATGCTGAATCAAATAGGATCATGGTTGGGACAAAGGGAGTGCCACAAGTTTTTGTATTCGGGAAGTTATTCTCTATTCTTTCTGAGTTAGCTTCTAAAGCTTGGATATATAGTGAGATTCATAGGTGTAAAAAGTACGAAGGGATACATGCTGTTATGTTTTATGGAAAATTTTACATATAACTGGGGACCACCCAATGTTGTCACATCCTACAGAACTATTATGTGACTCGCACAGGATTTTTGTAGTTGATCATGATTGCCTTCCATGAGGATTACCTTCAATGAAAAAGATAAGTTATGCTAGTATAATATGAAAAGTACAGTCCTTGTTTCACAGACCTCTTAGATATGTGGAACGCAGTTGGAGATATACTGTCTGGTTAACTGTCTTGGGGTGTATAGGTTGCCTCTCCCGCTGTCCCCAAAGCATACTTGGAGAGAGGAGAGAAGATGATGGCATCTAATTATCATTTTTTTTTGGCAATTGCATCTAATTATCATTAATGTGAATAGACATGCTTCAAATGCAAATAAGTAGTCATTTACCTGCTTCTGGACTGGGAAGGAGAACAAGTGAATTTCCTTATTTTTCTCCTTTTAGTTCTCTGCGAAGTGATTTGGTTGATCTATATTTATTTTTAAAATGATTTGATGATCTATAGCTGATCCTGCACTTCTTCCCCTCCCCCCCTTCTCCATTAGACGACGACCTTGGTTAACAAAGCTGCAAAGAAGCCAAAAGTAACTGTTGTATCCGTCTTCAGCAATGAGAGTGACGAGGAGTGACAGTGCATCTACACAAGATTGGTGTTAGTGAGAAGACCAAAGTATGAAAGATATTGAACCTGAACGAATTTTTCTGCTGTTGTGTGAGGCACTGGCTTTGTATAATGTCGACTTGTACATTGTAATCCTTTTGAGCATTTATTTGGTGACTATGAGAGGGAGATATTTGTCCCCCTGAGCGGACATGATAGATAGTTAGAATACCATGTACTTTATTTTGTTTTATTTTTAACATGTTAGACGAGAGATTATGAGCCAAAAATTATGTTTTACATCGAATTTCTGATTCTGCTTTTGGCTTTGTAGCAGCTAGGATGCAAACACCCCACCTAGCTTTCCCTTTTTGATTCTGCCATTGTGGGCAACGTGAATATTACAGTAAGGGAAAAGAGGCTTGACAAATCAGTGACTTCGAGTGGATGAAGTAGGACTCGGGACTATAATTAATTCTCAAAGGGAAGGAGAGGTGTGCGATTGTAATTTTGAGATTAACATCCCCACTTTGTTGGCCTTTTTTTCTTCTATTTCGTTTACTTTTGCTTGCTCTATACGTTTTTCTGAAATTTTCTTCCATAATATCCCAAAAATTTTGCCTTCCCTAAAACAAAATTCAAGTTAGAGTTTTAAACTATTCAAGGAGATTATTGTTTGAGGAAGGTTACTGGTAATTAGAAGGGACAAAATGGATGATAAAGAAATTATTAACAAGGAACTTTTCTCCTTTAAATAATTGAACTTGTCTAAGGTATTATTTCCGCACTAAAAGTATTCTGCAATGTTTTATGAACCGTTGGACTAAATTAGACTTGAAAACTGTTGGGTTATCTAACATCTAATCCTGAATACAAACACTGAACAAGGATTAGTCTGGCAATCAATATATCCCCTCGTTATATCCTATCGATAGGGATTAGACCAAACAACTCCTCAATGAATGCTGTTAACTGTCATTTAATTGATCGCTCTCCCTTGTTTCAGTTTCACAAGAACTAGTCTCTTGTAGAATATGTACCACAGTCCATGACATTTTGCATAGCTGGCCGGTGTATGTTTCATCCCAAATTAGAATATAGTAAGCGTTTGTACAATATTTGGTCGAAGTTGAAAAACAAGTATTTAAAGTTGAAGTTTAATGAAAATATTTTGGAAGTTATTATTCTGCTTTCTTAGTTTTGACCATCCCAAAAACTTAAACCTATGATTTCAAACAATTATACAAACAATCTCATACCACATTCGACTTAATAATCTATTCAAAGTATTTACTCTTTGAACTCCAAACGAACGTTTGGATTATCCTTACGATGAGATACCATCAGTATATCATATCCTGATAAGAGAACAGACTATATAGTTCTATCTTTTTAGGCCAAATTGTTCAAAATATCAGCTAATCCCGTGCACTAGTTAGAAATTGAAACAAGGGAAGAGTTGTGTATCTTGCGTTTTATCAATTCTACTTGTCATTGGAGCAAGTCATGACAACTGCGACTGAGCATATAGCATTTAGACATGCACAATAGTCGGTAAGTAGCACTTGAAGTAGTCAACAGAAAGAAGATTAGTATGCCATATTATGGTCAGATACAACACAATAACATAGCAGTATATCATTCATCTCTTTACAATACTTCCATCAATCTATGAAGTAACTAGTGGCGTAGTAATTACAAAGAAAGGCTATTACACTGCTTCAGCAAAACCCAGTCGGGAATTACCATAGTCAAAGACAGTGTGATATACCCCCATGAATACATCTCCGAGAATCCTGCAAGTAGATATATGCACATATGAATATCACTTTAGGATAGGAGTAGCATATATAGCTACATGAAAACGTAGTAGAAAGTGTTGTGTTTGTTTTTACTAACACAGCTCTGTATCTTTGCTTAGAGTAATGTTTTAGTACGGGAGTAGTACGCATTCACTCTTTGTTGCTTGTAAGCACAGGGATAACTTACCAAAGAGGACCACGAGGTGGTGGCACATCCAAAGCAGCAAATCCACTGATGCAAATTGTAGCAATCCCTTCTCCAGTTTTAAGAATATACTGTCAACAAAAGGTTTTAGTTAACAGGTGTATTAAAGGCATTTCATAACAAATGTTACACAGCAAGTTCATTTACAGCACTTGGTCTTGATCAGATTTGTCTACTTAATGTCTAGTAAAGTTGCTTATTTATTTTTCCATAAGAAAAAAGTTGCTCATTTAATTTCATGTCTTAGATGGAGTCGCCTCGTGTTAGGGTGGTGAAGTCTCTCTACTTTTGCAGTAGTTTCACTCATGTTCCTGGTTCAATCCTATCCTGAAAATTTATGTTACATGCTTTTGGGATGAACCCAATTGTCTTATTCCTGTAATATAAAAATACAAGTTCTTGTTTCTCTCCTATTTGCAATCTTGTTCTCTCATATTCCAATGTGTTATTGCTAGCATATCCATCAAAATATTAGAATATTTCCCTTTTTTTTTTAATCTTCAGAATTGGGGGTATAATTACTAGTAGCATTTTAGGGATTAGTGAGTAAGTTTGAAGCAAATTACAGACTTTGATGGTGATACTAAAATCTTTTGTAAACATCAGATAGTTCAGAACTTCAATTCTCTAGTTGCTTTCGAATTCACTGAAACTCATATGACTAAAATGGGGTGTAATATTTAGGTTGGATACCACAGATGTGCATGTTGATGTATCTCGAGTACTCGGTGTAAGAACATAAACTGAAAGCAAGAGGAATGCAACCTGTTCTGGGGTGAGCACATAAGCTTTATCTTTAATAGTGAATGTAATATTTGGCATGGCTGAGATCATACTGCAGTCGATTACAGATTCTCCCATTGGACTTGGTAATTTCTCACAAAGCTGTATAACACCAAAGCTTTGATATTAGGATGATGTGATGTACTACTTATTGGCTTCTAACAGCAGATTAAGTTGTGACATTTACCTGATTCACATATTCTAGTACTCTCTCCTTTGTTTCCTTCTGTTTGAGCTGGTTCTGCATCCAAACAACTGCCATCTCACAGGCAGTGCACAATGGTGCTTCACCAACAGAACTTCCTTCAGTTTCCCTTTCAACTACAGTTCTGATATTAGAGCTGCAAGGAATTTGGTTAAAAAATTAGTGAAATCACATTTGACATAGCAATTAAAGGACTAAACAGTTAATATGGAGCCTATACAGTAAAACAACATTCTCAAAACTTTATACTGATTGTACTAAAGATAATCCTGTTGGATTGCAAATACAAAGAGCCGCAAGTGCCACCTTTCACGCCAAATAAGATGTTGCTCAGTATTCAAAAATCGAACAGAGACAGTGCGGAAATCAGACAAGACGTTGAGTGCCTAAATAAAAATAATTCAAGAACTCAGAAATCTCCTGTTATATTGGCATCTGCAACAATTTCAGCAGTACTCTTTTTCTTCTTTTGGATTCGAAGCCATAACAGCAAATTCCAATTATGGGAAGAAATTTTATCTCCTAAACAACTTTGCTAAGGACTCCTCAATGATATGACCTTCAATGACACGTCAAGTCAAGTGCGTTGTCACAAGAAGAGCAAATAATTCCAAAGGGGGAGGTGATACCTGACATGTTGAGCTCCATTAAAATAACATAGACCTGCTTGTGAACAAACTTGATCAGGTTTCACCTGCAAATTACAATAACATCTTATGCACACTGAAATGTGAAATTAAGAATAAGAGGGAAAGAGAACATACCCCTGATACTAGTAAATTCCAGATCATCTCTCCATACTGGGAAACGATAGTTTTACATTCCATGCTAACTATTCCTTCTGCTCCAATGGCATGGTTGATTTGTGTCACGACAGTCTGGAGTTGATTTGTCATAAGTAATTTTAAAGTATTGTTTGAAATAAAGAGATAGTCCAACAATCCAAAATTCTTACGGGAATCAAATGAGTAAAATAAAGAGAATAGAACATACTGTTGGACCAGCAAGAAGAGATGTTCCAGAATCCACAATAGCAGCACAACCACCTGCACAAACACCTGAAATGGAAAAGGCAAGATGGTCAGAACTTAAAATACTCATTCTCTCGATAAGAGTCCTGTAAATTTTCCTCCAAATATAGATGATATACCTCATTTCAGAATGACAGTATGTTTGTGGCCTAGTTGGGGGGGGGGGGGGGTAGAATTTACATATATCTCTATATGTCTGTGTATAGCTCTTTTTTTTTTTTAGAATGATCTGTGTATAACTCATGAAAACTGGATAACAGTAACTAACTACCTTAAGAGCTATAGAGCTAGAAAGAAACAGATGCCTTATTGCATCTTAGGAAACTTTCTACATGTATTGCT
Source organism: Nicotiana tomentosiformis (assembly GCF_000390325.3). Taxonomy (NCBI): domain Eukaryota; kingdom Viridiplantae; phylum Streptophyta; class Magnoliopsida; order Solanales; family Solanaceae; genus Nicotiana; species Nicotiana tomentosiformis. The sequence continues at coordinate 25,670,082 of NC_090812.1, forward strand.
GTAGATGACTGAGTGGGCAATATATAGTTTCCAATATACAAACTGAGGGAAATATCCAATCTTGTATGTGATATGCTACTCTCTATTAGCAGTTGTTTAGATGATTACAAGTGATTAGACGGGAAATACATGTTTCTCAACATTAGAAATTGAAGGAAATCATGTGTTTGCAGCCAGACTCACCTGTTGATGCGTTCCCAATAAGGAAATCTCCCATATTAAACTGAAAAGGTAAAAGGAAAAAAGTAGATGAAGGATAGCATAACCAAATGAACTGCTTTTAGCTCCCACCACCAACCTCCAAAAAATAGCATGCAGTGATGTAGGAGAAAAGAGCCCCCCCAAAAAACAACTTTCAAGTACCTGCCAGTAGCCCTTCTGAGTCAAAGGAACATATGTATGATTACCCTTGAAGTGATTTGAATTAACTCCACCAAAAACAAGTTCACCCCCCTCTTTTGCAGTTGCATCACGGTTAATCCAGAAAGAGAAGACCTGCTCTTTCACAAGACCTTGCCCCACCATATTGTACCTGAAAGTAGATCCGAAGTAAGACAGGCAGTTTCCATAAGCTGAGAAGAAGATGAAACAAGTAAGAAATGGTACAACTGAACTGAACGCCTAGAGTGCAGAGAACTACCAGACAGGTGTAGCATTTCCAACAGAAATTTCCTGGAAACCAAGCCCTAGTATACCATCAAACTTTGCAATTATAAATGTAATACTTGGTTCTCTCGTCGCCTCAATAAACACCTGAAAAAAATTGATGTAGAATTGTCATCAATTGGAAAACCAGAAAGGGTCATACTATGATATGTTGAGAAACCAGTTGCCAAAAAAGAATTCACCTGATCTTTAACTACAAGATCACCAACTTGAACATTGTCTTGACTGAAATGGCCAGAGATTGATCCAGTTCCATAGCGGATTGAACAAGATTCCCCTAGATCGAAACAAACAGCAAAATACATTCAGAACCGTTAAAGGAAAAACCACATGATAGCTGGATCTGCAACTTGAATTAATTAAAAATCTCTTGGTGAACAATAAATATGAATAACAAAAATACTAAGTTACAAAGGAATATGATGATCACCATTTCTTGTATATGTAGTGGACTTGCTCGCCTTGTACTTGGAGTGGAACCAGCAAGCAATCTGAAAGCATTTCAATTTTAAGGAAAAAGTTCCAATAAACCCGTGAAGGGATAAATAACTTAACGAAAAAGAGCACAACTTACAGAGAAGTAGCATCTTGATGATGGAACCCAGAGGTTAGAGCTCCCTGTATCAAAGATAACTTTGAATTTCTGAGGAGGTGAACCAACACCAATCTCTCCATAGTACTGCGCATCCAAGTAGTTCTTTAAGGAGACTACATCCAAATCTGAGTCACCCAATTTCTTTTCTATGCCATTCACATTCTTCCCATATCTGTCTTGTAGTCTGGCTACTCTTGCAGCATTTATGCTATTAACGTCCAGGGGTTGCTTCTTCAAACCAACTCTAAGCAAATTATCAGAGGAAACAGGAAGTACAAAGCACACAATGGCCCATAAAAGGAGAGCAGCACAAAGATGTTTCCTTTCCATATTCGCGGAGTGCCTGCACAACCGGAACTTTCATCCTTAGCTTAGTGGACAGAAATCAAACCATACCAAAGAACAGACAGCAAGATGTGAAGACAACACTACACAGGGATTTTCTGCTTAATAAAAGGTGATGATCTTGTCTTAACAGAAGAGAAATCTTAAGTAAAACCACCATAGAAAAGAAAATAGTTCAATAAAGATGCAGAAATAGAACCAGTGAAATCTGTGTTCATACATATATGTTTGTCAGATTTTTGCAGACACCACTCTCTTGTTAAAGAGAAAAGATCAAGCACATATTTTTCTTATTGATTTTTATTAACTCTATGCACATCCAATATTCCCACATAGTGCTCACACGGCATACAAAGTGGAAAACATCATATAGCCCATATAGTTTTCTTTTGAAGTTAATGGAAGCCCCTGCATCAATTTTCAAGTCTTTATACACTATTTAAGAAGCTAAAGTTAGAAACTAGTGCAGAAACTTGCGTTTTTTTTTCCAAATGAAGCCTTAGGATATCACAAAAGATGCCTCTTCTACCCAGAATTTCTGTTTTTTATTTTTTTATTTTGCATCACTGCCTTAACCAAGCTTAAGAAATACTAGAAAATACCCATCTTTCTTCTTCCACTATTTTTTTTTTTTTGGGAACAAAAGTATAAAAGAATCCTCTTTCACAAGTTCCAAAATTAGAATAAGAAACAAGCTATCAGAAATACCCAAAAAAAAAGAGAAAAAGAACTTTGTAGCTCAAGAACAAGGATGAAAAGAAATGAAAAACCAGAAATTGACAACATGGGTACAGAAGAAGCAAGTCAAGCAACTAAACTCTCAAGAAAATGAAAAATTGAAAAAGAAGAAGTTAAACTGCTAAACAAGAACTAAGTAGAAGTACAAACAAGTTGAGTAACAGGAACTTATCTACTACAAAAAAAAAATCAGGATCCAACTAGAAAATCACTAGCTGATCATCACCAAAACATGAAGATAATTAATAAGGGTCAAACCTTAAAGATGAAACCCCAGAAATGTAGGAGAAGCTTTTAGAGAGTAGAAAGCAGCAACCAACAGGTATGGTATGGAGAAGAGAAGTACTTATGGAGAATGGATACTGCTATTTGTCCATACGCTACTGGCCAACAAAATAGCCAATGGAGTACAAAGATAGGACCACGCACTGTTTGGCACGTGAAATAAACATTATTTCCATGTGTTTGGACTTTGGAATGAGAAGGAATAAATAAATAAATTATCAAATCCCTCACCTTCATAAAGAAAAAAAAAGAAAACTTTCTTTTGCAAATATTTCTCATTTGCACGTTGAATTTACATACTTCTATTTTTTTCAAAAAAAAAATTAATTCAACGTCCTGCTGGAAAAAAAAAAACTTACAAGAGCTTCATAATTCGATGTATTTTCGTTTTTTACATCTTGTGAGTTTTTTTTTTTTTTTTGTGGTCAAAGAAGCATTGTTTGGTGAAAGAAATAAGTGATGTTTAGCTTTGTTGACGTGTATGCAAGGATGCCGCAGCTCCCCTATTTGTTTTTGTTTTTCCTTTTAATTTATCTTTTAGCATTAAATAGATTAATTATCTTAAGAAAAATAGAATATATTAATGTTAAAGGTTTTCCAAAAGATAATACCCTAATGGCGGATACTGCCTATAGTCTAGTGGTATTAGTGTAAGTTGATCACATCTCACTACCCTTTTCCCTTCCTCTTTTCTGATCCTCCTATATAATGTACATATTGAAAATCCCTTTGGTCTTGTTTTGACCAACTTGATTTGTTTGAAAATTTTGCAACTAAGTGAGAGTTAATTAAGTGAAATACTTAAGAGAAAGATAAATAATAATTTAATTTAAACAAATGGATTAAAATTATTGAATGTCTTTCTTAAATGGTGTATAAATACTTAAAAAGATAGACATCATGGATAGGAGTATTCAAGATTTTATATTTAGCAAATTCTTTAAATAGGATAGGGATGTACATTTTACAACATTATTATATTGGGAGAATCGCACTTCAAGCATTCTCTATCTAATTAGCAAAGAAATCTATAAATTTATAACTATATTTTGGACTTCTTTTTTAGTTCTTTGTTTCATTTTCGTATGCAACTACTTAAAAAAGTAAAACTTTGGGGATAAAATGACTTATTGAAAGCTCACGCGCTTGCTTTAGTGAATGTTCTTGTCAATAATACGTAGAGCTTAGGAAGATGAGGTAGAAATTTCCTCCAAAGATGTTGACAAAGGGAAATCAATCATGGTGCATTGTTACGTATGAAGTGATGCTAACGTTTTTTCTTCAGAAAGTGAACTGACAAGGAAAATACAAATGTATAATATGTATAAAATTGAAGAAAGACACCTCTCTCTTCTAACCAACCATCCTCTATATAAAATTTCCAAACCCCCTTTGTAAAATATTTCTTATGTATACCCTAGTATTATCTATCCTAGCAGAATAAATAAAGTTGTATAGTTTTAAGTGTGCTAAGTTTTTAAATTCCAAATCAAGAAAACTCTTTCGGGTTCTGAAAATCTCTCTTGTAAGCATGTAAGTTACTATTTTATAAATTATGGTACTGTTTATTACCCCTATTTATCTATAATTTTATATTATGTTGTTAGATTGTAAATAATTTAAATAAGTGTAAGCATGTAAGTTACTATTTTATAAATTATGGTACTGTTTATTACCCCTATTTATCTATTTATCTACAGTTTTATACCAAAAAAGGAGGGGGTAATAAATTCAAATATGAGGGGATAGTAAAAGTAAATTCAAGTTTAAGAGAACTACACTTATGATGTAAAAATCCTACTCAGTACTCTCTCTCTCTTAATTTATAAATATGTATTGGTTATATTTTATTTAAATTATGAACTGATAGTACCCCTTAATATACTTTTTTTTAAAAGCTTTTTAATACTCTGTTCATCTCTTCTTCCCAATTGTTTAAAGATCTGAATCTTTTCTTAACATCTCTTTCTTTAACCACACCATGGCCTTAGTTAAACTCATTTGCCCATTTTGACGTCTTTGTGGCAATATTTTGGGCTTTTTAACTAGTTTCTCCTAGAAATTTACATGTTAATCCATTAGAGCTATTAAGAAATTGGAAAGATAACAATATAATTAGAGTGATTTTATAATTATTTACAAACTAACAACATAATATAAAACTGTAGATAAATAAGAGTAATAAACAGCACCATAATTTATAAAATAGTAACTTACATGTAACGACCCGATCGATCGTTTTGGGTATTTATGCTCTTTTATACTATTTAAAGTCTTGAATACCTTCATACGATGTATTATGACTTGTGTGAATTATCGGTTTTGGTTTTCAGGTATTTCGGAGTTAGTTTGGAAGAATGAAATCCAAGGCTTAAAGCTTATGTTAAAATAGTGATTGGATGTCGACTTATGTGTAAACGACCCCGGAATAGAGTTTTGATGATTCCATTAGTTCCGTATGGTGATTTTGGATTTAGGAGCGTATCCGGAAAATTATTTGAAAGCCCGTAGCTAAATTAGGCTTGAAATGGCTAAAATAGAAATTTAAGTTTGGAAGTTTGACCAGGGAGTTGACTTTTTGATATCGGGGGCGGAATTTGATTCTGGAAATTGGAATAGGTCTATTATGTCATTTATGACTTGTGTGCAAAATTTGAGGTCAATCGGACTTGATTCGATAGGTTTCAGTATCGAATGTAGAAGTTAGATTTTCTTAATTTTATTAAGCTTGAATTGGGGCATGATTCATTATTTTAGCGTTGTTTGATGTGATTTGAGGCTTCGACTAAGTTTATATGATGTTTTAGGACTTGTTGGTATATTTGGTTGAGGTCCCGAGGGGCTCGGGTGAGTTTCTGGGTGGTTTTAGACCATTTATAGGACATTTTTAATTGCTGTTTTTTGTCTACAAAGGTGTGCATCGCGATCGCAAACATTTGGTCGTGTTCGCGAAGAGCAAACAGCAGTTTGGAGCCTTATGAATCGCGATCGCGGAAACAATCGCGTAGAACAAAATCTCTGCTGCACTGACCCAACTTTGAAAGCTTATATCTCGCAATCTATAAGGAATTTAGAAATGATCCAAAAATAAAAGTTGTAGCCCTTGATGTTTAGTTTTTAGAAAGGCAAACCATTTTCATTTGGAGTTATGTACAAAAAGTTATGACCATTATACTAGAAGCTATCTGGAAGAGTTGGGGAGTTTGTTATTCGTGATCGCGATTGGTTTTCCGCGATCACGAAGGACAAATTTTGGGTTGGAAATTTTGTGCTTCGTGATCGTGAAGAATAAATGCCTGGACAGAAGCTATATTTTGAGGTTTCGGCCATTTTAACACATTTGGAGCTATGGAGCTCGGATTGAAGCAATTTTTGAGGCGATTTTCTCCATATGGATTGGGGTAAATAATTCTAACTCGGTTTTGGTTAAATTATATGAATCTGTTGTTATTTTTATCAACATATTAGTATTTTGGGTTGAAAATAGTAGAAAATTTCATAGACTTTAATTTGAAGATTTGAGGGTCGAGTTGATGTCGGAATTTGATAAAATTAGTATGGTTGGACTCGTGGTTGAATGAGCGTTCATGTTTTATAAATTTTGTCAGGTTCCGAGACGTGGGCCCCACTGTAATTTTTGGAGTGTAATTTTAGATTTTGTAAAAAAATATTAGCATTTTGATATGGAATTAATTCCTATAATTGTGTGGATTGAATCAAATTTATTGTGACTGGATTCGAGTTGTTTAGGAGTTGATACGCACAGAATGGAATTTCTGGAGCATTGTTTAGCTTGCTCGACATTGGATTCGTCTTGTTGGAAGTAAGTAACTCTTCTAATCTTAGAGCTGAGGGTATGGACCCCGATTATACGCGGTATGTGTTTGGTGTTGAGGTGACACACATGATAGGTGACGTACGTGTGGATGTGCACCGTTTGAACTGTGACCCCGTTATTCCTGTGGTACTGTGTAGTTACCCAAACTTATCTGTAATCATGAAATCTCTACGTACTAGAGTTATCGAGTTGTGACTCATGTCTGAAATAATGCTTAGGCAAATGTTGGTATTATTAAGACCCACGGAGGTCATTTCTACTGTCGATTTATTTATTTAAATTATAAATTCATACTCAGTCATGTTCATTCATTTCATATCATCTCTCAGTCTCTGTTGCTATTTATTGATTCATTATATCATCATTTTGGGCTAGTTGCATGATATTGTGATCCCGAGAGACTGGAGAGATTGATAACTAAGTGAGGCTGAGGGCCTGATTGTGAGGATAATTATGGGATCGGGCTGCACGCTACAGCAGGCCATATTGGCTTTATATACTTTATTATTATGGGATCGGGCTACACGCCGCAGCAAGCCGGATTGGCTTATTATAACACATGAGTTGTCCGTGCGGATACATATATTAATACTATAGCACGTGAGTTGTCCGTACAAATTATATCGCTTGGGGTGAAGGAACCCCTCCGGAGTCTGTACACACCCCCAATGAGCGCAGGTACCTACTGAGTGCGAGTGCCGAGCGATTGGGGGGACTGAGTGACTGGGAGGACTGAGTGATTGGGAGGACTGAGTGAAATGATACTCTAAGAGTATGCATATTATTTTATCACTGAGTTGCATCACATTGACATGGACATTTGACATACAGGCATAGAGATGCATTTTTCTCATGCTGTACGGTATCACGTCACTCATGACTTCTCACACGTATTGGCATATGGGCATAGTGATGCATTTTCCAATGGTTATCTGGAAAGAAAATAAAACATCTTATCATCGTTGAAAGGATTTTTGAGAAAAATTACTGTTTTCAAACTTACATATATTTTTGGTAAAAGATTTGGATTTTCACTGATACACTGGAAAGGCAGAATTATTTTCAGAAATTATGATGTAGCTGAGCATTTATTCTTTGAGTTACTTCTTTTATTACTCGTTTTATGTTATTATGAACTGTTGTTGGTTATTGGAGCTGGACCCTGACCTTGGTACAATCTCGCCACTACTTTCAACCTAAGGTTAGGTTTGTTACTTATTGAGTACATGGGGTCGGTTGTACTCATACTACACTTCTGCACCCTGCGTGCAGATGTTGGCTGTTGATGTTGCTGTGTTCGTTGGGAGATGGATCTGAAGGTGTACCTGCGTTCCGGTTATAGCTGCCTCTTGTTGATGGTAGCCTTAGATTCATAAAACTTTGTTTATGTACTTTTCAAACAGATGATGTATTTATTTCATACCAGCTTTGTAAACTCTATTGTTAGAAGCTCGTGATTTGTACTACCAGTTCTTGGAAAAATGTATTGGTTTCATATATTTCTTTTAGTTAATTGCCTTATTAAATTCATTGGAATTGGATCGTTGATAATTGGTTTACCTAGCGGGTTGGTCTAGGTGCCATCACGACTAGTCGGATTTTAGGTCGTGACAAGGTGGTATTAGAGCTCTAGGTTCATAGGTTCTACAAGTCATGAGCAAGTGTCTAGTAGAGTCTTGCGGATCGATATGATGACGTCCATACTTATATTCGAGAGGCTATAGGGCATTTAGGATAATTTTCCATCTTTCTTTCCTTATCGTGCGGAATTGATTCAGCTTGAAATATATCTCTTTGAATTCCTTTCACGCATTCGTATGTGCATGTGAGCGCTCGGTATCAGTTGTGTATCGTCGACTTGTGATTTCAGGGATGATGTGCGAGATGTGTATTCTGTATTTTGGTGATAGGCCAGTCTGGAGGACTTTAGGCTAGGTTTGGACCGTAGCTTAAGCTCGGTAGCTTTAATTGTGACTTGTACATTTGGACTCATATGTCTAGTAATATCCCTATGAGTGGAAAAGTTTGTGGCTCGATGAGTGGTCGAATGGCTATATAACGAGGATGATACGATTACGGGATGTGTTAAGATGGATTGAATGTGACGAGAAGTGTTTCCTTGGAATGTAAAGTGGGCCATTGGGTGCTTGATTTTCGTTTGATGTGACGTACAGTCTCGAATTGTGAGTGTGTTGAAGGATCTGTCATGCAGTTTAATTGTGGAGAGAATTAGATTTTCATGTCTTGTTAATGAGTTTGGACTCAGGAAGATTAAATGATTGCGTAGTAATTGTGGATGCGAAAGGGTATAACAAGATGCCAATTTAAGGCTAAGTAGGTGGGTTATCTCCTGCAGAGTAAACTACGTAGGTGTGTTTCTTATAATGTTGATTGGAGAGTTTCTTTTCTACCAGCGGGTTATATGTGTTGAGATTTGAATTTGAATCTAGTTTAGAAAGTTGACTTGACTGTCAAGAGAATGAATGTGAGATTAGCTAATGATTGGGGTATTTTATGGTTGGTGTTGCATGGGCCTGAGAAGAATTTTCGTTGAACTGACTGCGGTATTAAGGCAGTAATAGAGTATGGGTATTGTGAGTTATTGAGTATTTTAATCTATGTCTTTGAGCCAAGTGGGGGAGCCTGCTATTGACAATTCAATTTCATGGTTATATGAAAAGGTTTAGTTTTGGGTTAGTTATGACTTGCAGAGGTTGAGATCGAGGATGACTCGAATAAGAAAATTCCTGGATACGGGTTATATTGCACTTATGAATATATAAAAATCATGGAATGAGTGAGTTGTTATTTGTGAAAGAGGTAGTGCGCACGGAGTATGAATTTGATTGGTGGTGTTAAGGCAGAGGGTACTTCTTTGGGTGTTGTTGTGCTAATGGGCCATGTGTCTTTCGACCCGTTTGGGCAGTGTAATTGATATTTGAGTAGAGTGGATGACTCTCGAGAAAGTTCTAATGGATTCAAGATTAATATGTAACAATTGAGAATTTTTGGCAGATTTATTTATGGCTAAAATCTGAGATTTAAGTTGGATGGTGTCGAGACTTGTGGCATTTTTGTATTTCATTATGGATTTTATATTTCGGTATGAGGAAGGTGAATGAAACGGCCTTAGACTCAAATAAGGTATTTTCAGAGTGGGTATTTCGGTTGTGGTATTTATAGGGGTAATTATGATGTGGTGAGACTCTACAGATGTTTTAGTGGCAATATTCTTGGGTTTTGGTGACCTACGCGGTTTGGTCGAGTTAGAAAAATTTAGTTCTAATAGCTTGGTTATGTGCAAATAGATTTCAAAGTGTTCTTGATGGTTTCTACCATGGTTTGAATCAAATATTTTCTACTGGTGTGGGAAACGCACTGTGTATTGTGATTTCCTCTTGGAAGGAAGCAAGAGGAAGGTTTCTAACTAACCAGGTATGTAATTTGCTGGTGAATCAGAGTTGATAATGGGATTCTTGTTCTTGTCACATGATGACATAATATATATGGTGTGTTGTGTGGGATTAGGATTTACATGTACAAGGTGATAGTTCAGTCTTGAAGAGAAGGTAACGAATGATGGATAACATGGTCAGTTTCAGATATTTCGATAAATGTTATAACTGCTCGGTAATTCCTGAGAAGGGTGCACATTTCAGAAGGCGCGATGTGTTTTGACTTACGGATGTTCATCGGTATTACAGTACTCACCTGGTTGATAGACTGCTGATATTAAAATTATTGCTATGTGGCACGAAAGAATTATGAAAGTTTTCCTCATATGATTATCGTGAATGGAAGATGTGTTAGTCATTCTAGTGCTGGAGTTGGGATCAGTTACGGTGATTCATGTGTTCGATGAATTTGGAGACTAGGAGTTTTAAGAAGTATATTGTTTCGGGTTGCGGCCTATTTGAGGTGAGTATTTTATTTTAACTTAGTGGAGGCACTAGTTGCGTTAATTATTTGTGATAGCTACACACTATAAGTGTGCATATATGTGAGATTTGAGCCAATGTGCGCAATGGGGCAGGTATTTATACTCGAAAGAATGCTTAGGCTATGATATACCTAGAGTTGACTGTTAAGCGTAAAGTTATAACGTTTCTCGTGTTCTTACCTTTGAGAACTATCTGGGCTACACTTGAGGTTACAAAGAAGCCAATTCCCTGAATAAACGGGGTAGTTACTATTTCTGCGTTAAATTGCCGATTTGAAGTGTGATATCAGACTTTGCACATGCTTACACTATGGCGTGTTATTTATACCAGTCCAGGAGCATGAGAATCTTATTTCATTATCATATACAAGTGTACTTGTTTAATTGCTCCTGTATGGTATTCTGGGACTGGAGGCCTGTGACCATGCCAGGCGATTCATATTATTGGCACGTGAGTTGTCCGTGCCGTGTGTGGGAATTTTATTTCTATGATAATTTATCTGATTCATTAATTTCCTTCCTCTACAATTTTGCACATGCGCCTATAGTTATCCTCTTCACAAAATTTGAGGAGTTGGTTGTAACATTGCGGTTGTGGTGGTGCATGTTGAACTTGCAATACGGTTCTCTTCCTTGAGACATCTCCTATATTTGGGTACACGGATTGTGCAGTTGTGGCTTGAGTTATATTTATGTGGCGTGTCTGTGGGATAGTTGTGTTTAATAATATAAGGTCATTGGACCTAGAATAGTTACTATCAGGCTTGATTGTGGTATATTCGGGAGATTAATATTGAAAGTCGTCTTAGGAGAGGATTATGGTTCTGGTTGGGGAGAGAGAGCTCCATGACTAGTTGATATGATGAGTGGTTATGAGTTTTTGATTGTTTCTTTCATCATTGGCAGTGTACGAAGGTTTTGGAATAAGGTTCTGTTGAATGCGGGGTTTTATACTAATACTTGGTTGGTTTTGAGTAGTTGCTATGATCAGAAATGGTGCTACGAGTATGAGAGTTGTGTAGTATGTTATGTGATTATATCTGGGATTATGGTTATGGCTGGATATAGCTTGTTCAGTCTTATACATTGTGTATTTGTGAGATTCGGGTCTTGAAAAGAATCTTGGATGTTAGAAATTTGGCTCCAAGATTTTTGGGCTAAGGTTAAATTAATAATTTTCAGTTATGTTGTGTGGTCAGGCCTATATAGAATAGGGTGACTTGAGATCACACCCGGGTATGTGCGTGGTAAGGTGGAATAGTGATTCGATGGCTTGAAAATAATTCTTGGCACGTTTGAGGACAAACGTATGTTTAAGTGTGGGAGAATGTAACGACCCGACCGATCATTTTGGGCATTTATGCTCCTTTATACTATTTGAAGTCTTGAATACCTTCATATGATGTATTATGACTTGTGTGAATTGTCGATTTTGGTTTTCAGGTATTTCGGAGTTAGTTTGGAAGAATGAAATCTAAGGCTTAAAGCTTAGGTTACAATAGTGACTGGATGTTAATTTATGTGTAAACGACCCCGGAATAGAGTTTTGATGATTCCAATAGCTCCGTATGGTAATTTTGGACTTAGGAGCGTGTCCAGAAAATTATTTGGAAGCCAGTAGCTAAATTAGGCTTGAAATGGCTAAAATAAAAATTTAAGTTTGGAAGTTTGACCGGGGACTTGACCTTTTGATATCGGGGTCGGAATCCGATTCTGAAAATTGTAATAGGTCTGTTATGTCATTTATGACTTGTGTGCAAAATTTGAGGTCAATCAGACTTGATTCGATAGGTTTCGGCATCGAATGTAGAAGTTGGAATTTCTTAGTTTCATTAAGCTTGAATTGGGGCATGATTCGTGGTATTACCGTTGTTTGATATGATTTGAGGCTTTGACTAAGTTCGTATGCTGTTTTAGGACTTGTTGGTATATTTGGTTGAGGTCCCGAGGGGATCGAGTGATTTTCGGGGTGGTTTTGGACCATTTCTAGGCCATTTTTAATTGCTGGTTTTTTATTACAGAGGCATGCATCGCGATCGCGAACATTTGGTCGTGTTTGCGAAGAGAAAACAATAGTTTGGGGCCTTGTGAATCACGATCGCGGAAGCTCTTTCGCAATCGCATAGAACAAAATCTCTGCTACACTGACCTGACTTTGGAAGCTTATATCTCACAATCTTTAAGGAATTTGGAGATGATCCAAAAATGAAAGTTGTAGCCCTTGATGTCAAGTTTTCAAAAAGTCAAACCATTTGTCATTTGGAGTTTTGTACAAAAAAGTTATGACCATTATACTAGAGGTTGTCTGGAAGAGTTGGGGAGTTTGTTCTTCGTGATCGCGGTTGATTTTCTGCGATCGTGAAAGGCAAATTTTGGGCTGCAAATTTTTGTGCTTTGCGATCGCGAAGAGTAAATGCCTCGACAGAAGCTATATTTTGAGGTTTCGGCTATTTTAACACATTTGGAGCTGTGGAGCTCGGATTGAAGCGATATTTAAGGAGATTTTCACCATATGGATTGGGGTAAGTAATTCTAACTCGGTTTTGATTAAATTATACGAATCTATTGTTGTTTTTATCAACATATTAGTGTTTTGGGTTGAAAATAGTAGAAAATTTCATAGACTTTAATTTGAAGATTTGGAGGCCGAGTTGATATCAGAATTTGATAAAATTGGTATGGTTGGACTCGTGGTTGAATGAGCGTTCATATTTTATAACTTTTGTCAGGTTCCGATACGTGGGCCCTACGGGAAATTTTTGGAATGTAATTTCGGATTTTGTGAAAAAATATTAGCATTTTGATATGGAATTAATTCCTATAATTGTGTGGACTGAATCAAATTTATTGTGACTAGATTCGAGCTGTTTAGAAGTTGATACGCACAGAATGGAATTTCTGGAGCATTGTTTAGCTTGCTCAACATTGGATTCATCTTGTTCGAGGTAAGTAACTCTTCTAATCTTAGAGCTGAGGGTATGAACCCCGATTATACGCGGTATGTCTTTGGTATTGAGGTGACGCACATGCTAGGTGACGGGCGTGTGAGCGTGCATCGTTTGAACCGTGACCCCGTTATTTCTGTGGTACTGTGTAGTTACCTAAACTTATCTGTAATCATGAAATCTCTACGTACTAGAGTTATCGAGTTGTGACTCATGTCAGAAATAATGCTTAGGCAAATGTTGGTATTATTAGGACCCACTAAGGTCATTTCTACTGTCGATTTATTTGTTTAAATTGTAAATTCATACTCAGTCATGTTCATTCATTTCATATCATCTCTTAGTCTCTGTTGCTATTTATTGATTCATTATATCATCATTTTGGGCTAGTTTCATGACATTGTGATTCCGAGAGACTGGAGAGATTGATGATTGAGTGATGCCGAGGGCCTGATTGTGAGGATAATTATGGGATCGGGCTGCACGCCGCAACATGCCATATTGGCTTTATATACTTTATTATTATGGGATCGGGCTGCCCGCCGCAGCAGGCCAGATTGGCTTATTATAGCACGTGAGTTGTCCGTGCGGATACAGATATTAATATTATAGCACGTGAGTTATCTGTGCAGCACGTGAGTTGTCCGTGCAGATTATAGCGCTTGGGCTGAAGGAGCCCCTCCGGAGTCTGTACACACCCCCAGTGAGCGCAGGTACCTAATGAGTGCGAGTGATGAGTGACGAGCGATTGGGAGGACTGAGTGACTGTGAGGACTGAGTGATTAGGAGGACTGAGTAAAAAGATACTCTGAGAGTATGCATATAATTTTATCATTGAGTTGCATCGCATTGACATAAAAATTTGACATAGATGCATTTTTCTCATATTGTACGGTATCACGTCATTCATGACTTCTCACACATATTGGCATATGGGCATAGTGATGCATTTTCCACTGGTTATCTGGAAAGAAAATAAAACATCTTATCATTGTTGAAAAGATTTTTGGGAAAAATATTGTTTTCAAACTTACTTATATTTTTGGTAAACGATTTGGATTTTCATTGATACACTGGAAAGGTGGAATTATTTTAATAAATCATGATGTAGCTGGGCATTTATTCTTTGAGTTACTTCTTTTATTACTCGCTTTATGTTGTTATGAACTGTTGTTGGTTATTGGAGCTGGACCCTGACCTTGGTACAAGCTCGTCACTACTTTCAACCTAAGGTTAGGTTTTTTACTTATTGAGTACATGGGGTCGGTTGTACTCATACTACACTTCTGCACCTTGCGTGCATATGTTGGCTGCTGATATTCTGTGTTCGTTTGGAGCTGGATCTGAAGGTGTACATGCGTTCTGGTTGTAGCTACCTCTTGTTCATGGTAGCCTTAGATTCATCAAACTCTCTTTATGTACTTTTCAAACAGATGATGCATTTATTTCATACCAGCTTTGTAAACTCTATTATTAGAAGCTCATGATTTGTACTATCAGTTCTTAGAGAAATGTATTGGTTTCATATATATATTTTAATTAATTTCCTTATTAAATTCATTGGAATTAGATAGTTGATAATTGGCTTACCTAGCGGATTGGGTTAGGTGTCATCATGACTAGTCGGATTTTGGGTCGTGACATTACATGAGAGAGATTTCCCTTTCGGTGAAACCGAAAAAGTTTTCTTGATTTGGAATTTAAAATCTTGCACACTCAAAACTATATAACTTTATTTATTCTGCTAGGATAGATAATACTAGGGTATACATAAGAAATATTTTACAAAGGGGGTTTGGAAATTTTATATAGAGGATGGTTGGTTAGAAGAGAGGTGTTTTTCTTCTGATTGCTCTTCAAGTTGTGTTTCGTCCTTCAGTCTTTCTTCCCTTTTATAGCCGAGCCTTTGAGCGGATTTATAAATGGACTTCAAACTCTTTTCAGAATCCTTCTTTTTCAGCCTTTTCGGGTACTTCATTGGGCCCCCATCGTCACATGGCTTGAACATAAATGATTCTTCTTTATTTGTCGCTTTATAATTATTTCTTCCACTCATAGATTCTAAAGTCTGTTGCCAGTCTTTTTCAATGATACTTTAACATCTTTTCTTCTTTTTTCACATGTCTACGTATTGCTACTTTATGTTGTTTCTATTTTTGCTGGTTGTATTATTGTACTTCTTGTATCAGATAGCAATTCTTCATTATTTATTTCTTATATTCTGTTTTGTTCTTCTATGTATCGAGATTATGTAATGCTATTGAATCAAAACTCATTTCTGAATCGTCATTTGGATCTTGAGCATCTTGGTAATAATTCTCATTTTCGTAATTACCGTCTTCTCCTGATCTTTGGGACATTTCTGGACTATGATTTATTTCTGGACTAGGATTTTTAATAATATGTTTGTCTTGTTTGTTTTTGTCTTGAAAGAAATTCTCTAATGTTTGTTTAATAATAATTTCTTTTTTTTTTTCTTTTTTTTTTTTCCTTTTTGAAGCTATTCCTTTCTTTCCTTGTATCAATGTTCTTGGTAGTATTCTTCCTAATTGGCTTGATGCGCCTTTTTCTTCACTTTTTGGCAAAGTGACAGCCATAAACGGATTTGATAAGCCTTTACCGGCTACCGTTTGAATTAGACTAGCTGTATCTTTTTGCGATACAATGGATTTTATTGCATTCAGTGGGGAATGCATACCCTTCTCATCCATTTTATTCTGAGATGGAGAACTCAATTGAGGGACTTGTTGAGTATGAGATTGTAACAGCTCAAACTTTATTGCTTGGAGTCTATGCTCTAATACTTTTATCTGTTCCGTCAATCTTGATTTTTCTTGTTTTAGAGATTCATTCTTTTGGTTGAGTCTTTTGAAGGCTTCAGTCATTAATGAACAATGATCACAAAAAAATATCTTGTCTGTATCTTTTTGGATATTGTATTGAGGGTTATTTTCTGGATTTTGTCTAAGTGCTGAGGAAATATAATAATTTGGTCCTAATATTCCTCTTGCATAATCTAATGCTTTAGTAAAATCATTGAAACCTTTGAATAAGGGTTTTTCAAAGTCTTTAATGGAATCTAATAGTTCTAACCATGTTTGAAAAATACCATTTTTCTTACCATGTATAACTACATAATATTTAAATCATTTTTCTTGGTTTTTGTCTGTGAAAAATTGTCCTAAATCATTAAGAGCTGCTATAAAGTATTTAGTGTCCTTTTTATTATAAGCTATCCATAAATTATCTATTAAGCACATTTGTGGTCTATCTATGACACATTCTGGTAATACTTTAAAAGACATGTTTGAAGGTGGAAAAAATATTAAATTGTGTTTTCCAAAATATATTCTGTCTTGTCACGACCCGGAATTTCCACCGTCGGGATTGTGATGACGCCTAACATTTTACTTGCAAGATAAGCCAACATTAGAGAATCATTAAGCCAATTCTTTCACATTTCAGTAATTAACAACAAATAAGCTATAACCAGTTAAAAATGAGTGCGGAAATTTATAACAGCCTCAATATATACATACTACTACCCGGATCTGGAGTCACAATTCACGAACTTCTAAGATTTTTCTACAAGTAAAGGTTTGAAAGAGATACAATTGTTTTCGAAATGAAAGAAACAGTAAGTGTAATGTATAGAAGGGGACGCCAGGGTCTGCGGATGCCGACAGATCTACCTTGGGTCTCCTATCAGACGAATCCTGCAGCCAACCTCACGATCAGCTCGGACCAACACCAAAATCTGCACAGGAAGTGCAGAGTGCAGTATCAGTACAACCGATCCCATATACTGGTAAGTGTCGAGCCTAACCTTGACAAAGTAGTGACGAGGCTAAGGCGGGTCACTCACACTATAACCTGCACGCAGTATATATAAAAAAAGCAGGATAGGAAATGCAGAATAGAAGAAAGTAGTAAATTGCAAGAAATATGGCAACTTCCGGAGATATATCAACAGTGTTCAGAAATTACCAATCCTTAAGTGCAAAAGAGAATACCATAAGGCTAACACAGTTCAGGGAAAACATAAACACATAGGTTGTTGCGGTGCATAACCCGATCCCACCGTATATCTGATATTCCTCCCTTATTTCCTCATAATAGCATAAATGACAGTGAATATAAGTAAAAGTGTGGCGGCGTGTAACCCGATCCCACCATATCACAATAATACAATCATAGTTCACCCTTATTCCACCAAACACTCCACCCTTATTACACCTGTTGCGGCGTGCAATCCGTTCCCACCGTTCAGTATCAAATCACCCTTATTCCACCTCAATATATATCACCCTTATTTCTCATGTTGCGGCATGTAACCCGATCCCACCATATCAATATTAATTACTCAATATGTACAAAAATTTCACACTTTAAGTCACAGAATGCTTTCACAAAACTTAAACCTCAAACTGAAACAAATAGGAATCTTGTACACCATGAAAGTTCACATAAATAATACTACACAGCGAGACCAATTCAGAATATACAGTAGAAAGGTACCGATAAAACAACTTAAGAAAATAATAGGAGATAATGGAACTATGGAAAGAACAATATCATGAACAAGGGAAAACAATGTCTAACAAGTAGCAATTAGGCATGGGAACACAGTTGGAGTATGTAACAATTAAGACGGGGAAAGAGATAATGTGAGAAAATGGGGAAACAGGGAAAAACAGATAAATTGGCGGCGCATAAGTACTCGTCACCTCCCATATATGCCTCTCAAATGAGTTTCACGTAGCAAATAGTCTGAGGGTTCCTAATTCCCTTAAGTCAAAGTTAGACACAACACTTACCTCGCTCCACAGGCCACTGAATGCTCAATTACAACTTTTTCTCTAGAATCCACCTTCAAACCACTCGTATCTAGCCACAATTAACTCAATAACATCAAATATTGCTAAAGGAATCAATTACAATACATAAATTTTGATTTCCCAAACTTTTCCCCAAAAAGTAAAAAATCGACCTCGGACCCGCTTGGTCAAAACTCGAGGTTCCAACCAAAACCCATTCATCCATTCACCCCCGAGCCTGACTATGCAATTAGTTTTGAAATCCGACCTCAATTTGAGGTCTAAATCCCATTTTCCCAAAAATCCCTAATTCTACCCAAACCCCCAATTTCCACCATGAAAATCCTAGATTTTATGTTGAAATTTCATGAAATGTGATGGGTAATTGAAATAAAGTGGGTTAGGATCACTTACCAATGTTTTAGGGAAGAAATGGTCTTGGAAATATCGCTTCTAAGGTTTTAGGTTTTAAAAATTTGGAAAATGAACCAAAATCCCATCCAGGTCGCAAATGTGAGCCCCGTAAATGCGAAAAACATATCGCAAATGCGAAGGTCTTCCCATTCCTGCTATCTTTGCAAATGCGAAGAAAACCTCTCAAATGCGAGCCTGACCCTTTCGCAAATGCGATCACTGCCTCCCCCCTTCCTAGTTCGCAAATGCGAAGAACTGCTCACAAATGCGGAACCTGCAGGGGTCGCAATTGCGATGCCTGATCTCGCAAATGCGAGATCAGAGGACTGCACCAGATATTGCAACACCAACTATATTCTATGTCCAATTTTCACTCCATAGCCTATCTGAAACTCACCCGAGCCCTCGGGGCTCCAAACCAAACACACACACAAGTCTAAAAACATCATATGAACTAGCTCGCATGATCAAATCGCCAAACTAACACCTAAAACTACGAATTGAACACCAAATCGAATGAAATTTTCAAGAAAACTTTGAAATTCCTATTTTCACAACCGGACGTCCGAATCACGTCAAATCAACTCCGTTTTTTCATCAAATTTCACAGACAAGTCATAAATATGGTATTGGACCTATACCGGATTCCGAAACCAAAATACGGACCCGTTATCCAAAAAGTCAAACTTTGGTCAAACACTTCAATTTCATTAAGCTTTCAACTTTCAAATTCCGACATAGTCCGATATCTTGGGCTAGGGACTTCCGTTTTCGATTTCGGGCATACGCCCGAGTCCCAAATCACGATACGGATCCACAGGGACCGTCAGAGTATGAATCCGGCTCCGTTTACCAAAAAGATTGATCGAAGTCAACTCAAATGAGGTTTTTAGGCAAAATTTCTTATTTTATCAATTTTTAGCATAAAAGCTTTTCGGAAAGATGCCCGGACTTCACACGCAAATCAATAAAGGTTAAAATATGACTTTTAAAGGTTTCAGATCACAAAATTAGGTTTAAATCATAAGATGACCTATCGAGTCATCACATATCTATACTAGTCTGTTCTACTGATGCTTGTGGCTTAAATAATGTCATGACCCAAACTAACCCCTGTCGTGATGGCGCCTATCGTTGAACTAGGCAAGCCGACTCATTTCCAAAACAAACCGATATTTTTATTTCAAAGATAATTTCAATGCTATTTAACATAAAAACCTTCGTAAAGGAGTTTAAATCAAAACAAAAGTGCGGAAAAGTAAAGCCCGACATCGGGGTGTCACTAGTCATGAGCATCTACTACCATTTGTCTCACAATTTCAAGACTAACATAGTTTGGAAAATAGCTAAATACAATTAAAGGAAGATAAGAGGGAGAAGAGCAGCGGCTGCGATCGCCAAGGAGCTACCTTGCTATCCTCGAGAAAATCTGCAACCAGAATAATCAATAACCGCTACCGTGCCCAGCTATACCTGGATCTTCACACAAGGTGCAGGGAGTAACGTGAGTACGCCAACTCAGTAAGTAACAACAATAAATAAAGACTGAGCATTAGTGACGAGCAATAAAGCATATCAAGTTCATATCACAAAAATTCACTAAAGTACAACATGCTTTAAAAATCAGTGTTTGAATCAAATCATCTCGTTTAAACCCGGTTCCAGTAAAAATTATTTAAAGATATTTTTCAACAGTTTTTCAAACAAAGGCTCAATGCAAAGGTGAGCAAAAATGATGAAATCATAAACAACCCCTCAGGCAAAACATCACTCATATATAGCCCCTCGGGCAAACCTCACAGTCACTCATGCCTCTCGGGCATACCTCACAATCACTCATGCCACTCGGTCATACCTCACAATCACTTATGCCTCTCAGTCACTCAACACTCGCACTCAGTAGGTACCTGCACTCACTGGGGGTGTGTACAGACTCCGGAGGGGCTCCTTTAGTCTAAGCGCTATATCAAGTCAAATCATGGCATAAATCACTAAGGCCCTCGGCCTATATCGAACAGGTTGTGGCGTGTAGCCCGATCCTATAAATATTCTCACAAATCAGGCCCTCGGCCTCATTCACTCATAAACCTCTCAAGCCACTCGGGCATTTTAGTAAAAACAGGGCATTCAGCCCAAAACAACATTTATATACATCAAAATAGAGTCATAAAACTGAGTTATGTAGTAAACAAGTATAACCATGACTGCGTATAGATTTTCAATCAAAAACAGTGAGAGGATAGTAAGAAAAGGCCCCTAAGGGTCCTAACAACACTAGCACAAGGCCCAAAATATGGCATTCAGCCCAATTTACAGAAACTCTTTCTAAAACATATAAGTATCATATAGTTTCAACAAAATATGCAACTTTACAGTTGCTACGGGACGGACCAAGTCACAATCCCTAATAGTGCATGCCCACACGCCCGTCACCTAGCATGTGCGTCACCTCAAAATAGTAGAATGTTACGAAATTCGGGGTTTCATATCCTCAGGACAAGATTTACAATCATTACTTACCTCAAATCGGTCAAATCTCTACCCCGCAATGCTCTTGCCTCCCGACTCGGCCTCCAAATGCTCCGAATCTATTCACAATTAGTACAATACCATCAATATACGCTAATGGAATGAATTTCACAAGAAAAACTATCAAATTAGCCCAAAACCCTCAATTGGCTCAACCCGGCCCTCGGGCCCACGTCTCACAATCCGACAAAATTTACAAAACTAGGAAGCTCATCCACTCACGAGTCCATACATACAAAATTTATTAAAGTCCGACATCGTTTGGTCCCTCAAATCCTTAAATTAAAATCTCCAAAATCCCAAGCTCTAACCCCTCATTTTCACTAATTACATGATTAAGCAATGAGAAATCACCATACATGCGAGTATTAGGGCTCAAGCAACTTGTCTCACTGATAGCCCTTGAATCACCTTTCAAAAGCACTCCAAAAGCTCCAAAAACCGACTTGAAAATGGTGGAAATGAACCAAATTCGCGAAGGGTTCTATTTATGGTTTCTGCCCAGGCTTTTCGCACATGCGGACAATTTCTCGCTTCTGCGCCACCGCACCTGTGGTCCAAACAACCGCACCTGCGTAAGTCACCTAAACGCCCAGGCTCCACACCTGCGCTCCATTTCCGCATTTGCGACCATGCAGGTGCGGAAAATACCTCGCACTTGCGGCCACTGCCTGACTTCCTCACTTCCGCTTCTACGTCACCCATCCGCATCTGCGGACTCGCAGATGCGACCTATCCTATGCACCTGCGGATCCAGCCTACCTCGACATTGTCCGCTCCTGCGACCTATTGTGCTCTTCTGCGGCCTCGCAAGTGCAAGAACTTCATCATACCTGCGCCTTTTGCCCATCTCCTCCAACCTCGCATCTGCGACATCCCGCTCGCTTCTGCGGGCTCGCACCTGCGCTGAGACATCCGCAGGTGCGATTGTGACAGTTGAGTTCCAACTTCAGCAAATCCTCAAATATCCAAACTTGTTCCGTTAATCATCCGAAATCACCCCGAGGCCCTCGGGACCTCAACCAAAAATACCAATAAGTCATATATCAACATACATACTTAGTCGAACCTTTGAATCACTCAAAACATCAAATTACCAAATTACCCTCGGATTTAAGCCTAAGAACTTCTAAACTTCCAAATGTGACATCCGAATGACCTCAAATTTTGCACACACGTCACAAATTACACTACAAACCTACTCCTACTTCCAGAATTCCATTCCGACCACGATATCAAATTTTCCACTGCCAACCAAAAATTGCCAAATTTCCAATTTCGCCAATTCAAGCCTAATTCTACCACGGACCTCCAAATCACATTTCGGACGCACTCCTAAGTCCAAAATCACCTAACGGAGCTAACGGAACCATCAGAATTCAAATATGAGATCGTTTACATATAGGTCAACATCCGGTTGGCTTTTCCAACTTAAGGTTCTAAATAAGAGACTAAGTGTCTCATTCCACTCCGAAACCACTCCGGACCCAAACCAACTAACCCGGTATATCATAATATAGCTTAAGAGCACAAAGGAAACATAAATGGGGGAAATAGGGCTATAACTCCTGAAATGACCGGCTGAGTCATTACATCCTCCCCCTCTTAAATAACTGTTCGTCCTCGAACGGGTCTAGAAACATACCTGGAGTCTCGAATAGGCGTGGATATCTGCTCCGCATCTCCCGCTCGGTCTCCCAGGAGGCCTTCTCCACATGCTGACCTCTCCACTGCACCTTCACTGAAGCTATATCCTTCGACCTCAACCTTTAAACCTGCCGATCCAAAATAGCCACCGGCTCCACATCATAAGTCATATCACCCTCCAACTGAACCATGCTGAAATCCAAAACATGGGACGAATTTCCAATATACTTCTGGAGAATGGAAACATGAAACACTGGGTTCACACTCGACAAGCTGGGTGGCAAGGCAAGCTTATAAGCCACCTCCCCTATCCTCTAATGCACCTCAAAAGGCCCAATGAACCGGGGGCTCAACTTGCTCCTCTTCCCAAACCTCATAACACCCTTCATGGGTGATACCTTCAGCAAAACCTTCACCCCAACCATGAAATATACATCACGGACCTTCCTATCCGCATAACTCTTCTGCCTAGACTGCGCTGTGCGAAGCCGCTCCTGAATCAATTTCACCTTATCTAATGCATCCTGGACCAATTCTGTACCCAAGAGACTAGCCTCACCCGACTCAAACCATCCAACCGGAGATCTACACCTCCTCCCATATAAAGCCTCGTACGGAGCCATCTGAATACTCGATAGATAATTGTTGTTATATGCAAACTCCGCGAGCAGCAAGAACTGGTCCCATGAAGTGGTCTCGGATATAAATCTCAGCCAACTGCTCTGAAGTGTTAGTAGTACCGACTGGAATGAAGTGCGCGGACTTGGTCAGTCGATCCACAATTACCCAAATAGCATCGAACTTCCTCGAAGTCCGTGGGAGCCCAATTACGAAGTCCATGGTGATCCGATCCCACTTCCACTCTGGGATTTCTAATCTATGAAGCAAGCCACCCGGTCTCTGATGTTCATACTTAACCTCCTGATAGTTGAGACACCGAGCCACAAACCCAAATTTATCCTTCTTCATCCGCCTCCACCAATAGTGCTGCCTCAAATCCTGGTACATCTTTGCAGCACCCGGATGGATAGAATACCGCGAGCTGAGGGCCTCCTCAAGAATCAACTCTCGAATCCCATCTACATTAGGCACACATATCCAGCCCTGCATCCTCAACACGCCATCATCACCAATAGTCACATCCCTAGCATCACCTCTCTGAACCCTGTCCTGAAGAACGAGTAAGTGGGGGTCATCATACTAACGTTCCCTGATATGGTCATAAAGAGAAGACCTGGAGATCACGCAAGCCAATACCCAACTAGGCTCCGAAATGTCCAATCTCACAAGCTTGCCCGCTAAGGCCTGAACATCCAATGCCAAAGGTCTCTCTGTTGTTAGAAGATATGCTAAACTCCCTGTGAACAACTAATTTTTGACCACACTCAAATTCTATACTATTTCAGTGTAAATATTTTTTCTAGGTCTAATCTTGATATTTTAAACTTTTATCTTATTTTTAATAGGTTTTATTTGAGAAAAGTTAAAAATTAAAAAAAAAAACATTCACATGCTTATAGTATAAATTTTGTTCCTATTTATAAAGAGAATAAAAATATTTACAAAAATATATTGTTTCTTTTAATTAGAATTATAATAAATAAGTTAGTTTAGCTTTAGTATATTTTGGGTGTCATTTAATTATAGTGTAAATATTTAGTTTGCCTATATTATTTTAGTCTAAATATTAGGTAGTTAATTTTCTTATCTCTAAATTTTATTTTTTTTAAAGAAAAAACAAAAAAAAAAAGAAGAAGAAAAAATAAAATAAACCAAAAGATTAATTCCTATATAATAAAACTAATCACTACCTCACGTCCCAACCCCTATGTCCCCAATTCTTTCACCCCACACACACGATCCCACACTCAGCATATACACGATGTTACACCACTTCACAATCACTAGTTTTTTAAGCACTATAAAACAAATCCGTACACTACACAAATGAAAAAAAAAGAGAGGGAGGGCAATGAAATGGAGAGGAACAAAAAATTGAAGTGACGGAGAGTAAGAAAAACAAAAGGAAAGAAAAATGAGATTTTAGAAAAGGGAGGCAATTTCATAAGACAAAACTAGCAACGAAGACAAAAGAACATCGTTCTTGGAGTACGAATTTACTGAAGATATAGTTTTGGCCGAATTCTTGTGTTCGAAGTCGAAATTCGGGATTGTTCGAGGGTCTGAGTTTGCGGATTCGAAAGTTAACTATTTTCAACTTTGAGAATCAGTAGATTGTAGCTATTTTATCTAATGTGAAATCTTCGCAAAAGGTAATATTAAATATCCTTGTTAGTTCAATGATAATGTCATGATTTAAGCATGAATGTGTGTTAATATTTGTATTAATTTTCGTAAAAGTTTGCTGAATACAAATATGTGTGCTTGTTTGGTGTCTGATTTATCGTCATCTATCTCTATAATTTAGTATATATAGTGTTCTTAAAATATATCTCTAGTCTTAGTTGATTCAAATCATCTTCGAAGTTCAGTCCATAAATCCGTGATGAATAAATTTAGGTTTGAACACTTGGTTTAATTAATCCTTGAAGTCATCTTTCTATTAATTTTGCCCAGTCACTCTTGTAAATAGGCCATAAATTACGATGTTATTTTTTTTATAAGATTATGATAGGTTTTTCTCTTTAAAAAAAAAGATTTTGTTCTTCTTGGAATACACATTTATAAATGTTTGATTACTTAGCCATGAAAGCTGAAAATTATCGAGTGTTAATTTAGTAGGAATACTTTTACTTTTTTAAAAAAAGAAATCTCGTAAATTAGATCACATTCTCCACGTCTCAACTTAACTCTAAGTTAGATTACAGTGAAGTTGTTTATTGTATACAACTTCATATTTTATTAGTTAAATTTGTTTTAGTATGATGTTACATGTTAGTTACTTAAAGTAGTCTAAGGATATAGATTCTTTCTTTGTTTCACTATTGAAGTATAAGTTAGAATTTTCATGAGTTATTATCTTCATTTATAAATTTTATTTGATTTTCTGTTAGCATAAATATGTTTCTTTGTAAATAAATATGATGTTTGAGGCTAGGCTACTAATTACATTTCTTTCATATTCCCATTGAATGCGGGGTCATGGGAGAATATAATTAATTGGGGCTAGATATATTTCAAGGCCTATTACTAGAAAGTAATTGTGAGGGAGCAAAATGAGTCATGAAGTAACTCACGACTCACGACTCGTTCTAATAAGTAAAATAATAATAATAATAATAATAATAATAATAATAATAATAATAATAATAATAATAATAATAAAAATACACAAATAAATGTCTCGAATCGGAAAGAGACAAAACAAATGAAATACCCTAAAACACTAGAAAAACTTTAGATGTACTTTAAATATTAGCTCATGTGTTCATACCCGAACCTTGGATTTATATGCTTAAATAATAAAAGGATCATGTGCACATTCCGCGTCTCGATACCTTTAGATTTAAAATAATTATGTTATAATCATGTGTACATTCCGTACCTTAGTTTAATATTTAATTTTATATCTTGTGTGCGTACCGCATCTTGGTGAACATAATTAATAAAATATAATAATTAATTAAGCGGTAATAAATAAGCAATAATCACTAAAATACAAGAATAGCTAAAAATTGATTTAAGCTTTACATTAGTCAATAAAGCGACCGTGCTAGAACCACGGGACTCGAGGGGTGCCTTACACCTTCCCCTCAGTCAACAGAATTCCTTACTCAGTCTTCTGTTTTCGTAGACCATAAATTAGGAGTCAAATCTTCCTTTTGATAAGGGATTCAATAAAAGGTGACTTGGAACACCAAAACTCAATTCCAAGTGGCGACTCTAAATAATAAATAATCCCTTTTCAAAACGTCACTTTAATTGGAAAAACTCTTCTAACTCAACCTCGTAATAAGGGTTGCATGGGAAAAAAGAGGTGTGACAGCTCTGGCGACTCTGCTGTGGAACCAATTAATAAGAATTCGAGCTTTGTACATTGATTCTTATTTGGCTTTTATCATGTTTTGGATATTGTTGTGTTTGGGAGCCTAATGTGCTATTTGTCGCTTATTTACCACTTTAATATTTATGTGAACTGTGATATAAATTGTATCCTCTCTCGCACACCTTTGAGTTTTCTGATAGGTAGTTATGTTGTGTTTGCCTACCAGCATCATAAAATTTCTGTCTTGAGATAAAGTCAGTTAGCCTACCAGATTCTGGTGAAGTATTTAGTTACATGTGTTTAGGAGGGAGAGCCGTTAGCTAGCCAGTGTTGTTCTACTACTGGTGACGCTTGACGCTCCTCGGCTCGGGTCGTCCACCCGGGTAAGCCAGGTCTAGATACCATCTCCTTTAGGATTTGAAAACTTAGAAGAACAATCCACCAATAATGAATATCCCTAGTAGGCTACGCTTTATTTGCATCATGTGTATTGGACTTAGCGGGACTCGGCGCAGGGGTCGTGCCCGTCTAGGACAGGTACCAATTTTTCAGACCAACATGTTCATTTTTCTGTGCTATATGTAACATTATTTGGAGGGCTTTACTGAAATGTTGACCTGCTTTAGGATAGATTGATTGAACAGGGAAGAGAAAAAGAGAAAATTTCCTTAAAATTTCCATAAAAAACCCATTTTTTTAAAATAAAATTTTGAAGGGTACTAATGTGTAAAATCACAATTTTTAAAATGATTTTATTTATTTATTTATTTAGACCGAACTATGCGGGTTTGATTTTCACCGAATGTGAGATACATAGGCAACCTTCATCAGGTTCAACCCCCAAAAAACAAAAAAAACAAAAAAAAGTGTCTATAAACTATTATTGTTTTTTTTTCAAATAATAATAATAATAATAATAATAATATAGTCACTTTGTCAGTTTTATCTCTTTTGATTAGTTTTGTCCTTGCGTCCGGTCCTTTTGTCGAAATAGCCTTGAAACCTACCTTAGAAATGCGAAATGACCGTTTTAACAAAAGAGGCCAGTTTATTTTTCTGTTCACTTGTTTTTACGAAAAAATAGTCATTTTGAGTCTTTTATTTTTTAATTTCATGATTATTTTACTAATGTAATTAATTTTTTTGTCCCACAGTTTGGCTTTTATTTTTTATTTTTATAGAGTTAAAACCCAAAAAATTAGATTTTTTGTGTCAATAATATATTTGATTAAAGCCTAACCTCGTGTCTGGGTAAACAGGTACACCATGAGTGGGGAAAGAGGTAAATCTAAAAAGAGGCCCAGATCAGAAGGGATACCGGATTTTCTAATTGTCGATTAGATACCACAGTTATTGTGGGATTGGTGGAGAGACTTTAAGGAATATGAGTGAAACCAAATAAAGAAATACTTGGGGCATTTGGTTCACATGATGACGATTAAAGCCCAGGAGGAATGTGATCGAAGCTTTGATTCCGCACTGGGATCCTGAAAATAACGTATTCCGTTTTACCAACTGTGAAATGACTCTGACCTTGGAGGAAATCGTCCATTTTCAGGGGTGGGGCCGCAATCTTCGCCGCCAAAGGCCCATAGTACCACAAAATGTGAATGAGGGTAAGTTTCTGAAGCTCCTGAACATAAATTACGGACAATATGAAGGTTTAGGAGGCAAGTGGGTTAAGTTGGGATTTCTGTTTCACTTGTATGGCCTAGAATGTAATTTCAAAAGGAATGTGGAAAAATTGAAAGCAAAGAAAAATAAGGAAACATGGAAGGTTCACAGAAGGTTTGCATTTATTATTGCTTTTTTGGGGCGTGTAGTTTTTCCGGAAAGGGAAGGACGCATTGACCTCCGCTTGGCAGGTGTAGTTGAGGCTCTGACTTCAGAAGGGGATGATTATACTTTGGTCCCTATGATTCTTTCTTGCATTTTTCGTGCTTTAACTAGATGTAAATTGGGCACGCGAAACTTTGATGGCTGCAACATTTTGCTACAGATATGTTTTTTGGAGAATTTTTATCGTCATTCTACGATCACTGATTTTAATGAGCTATGGCCCAATCATACTTATAATCACCAGAAAAGAATTGACGAATGTGACTTACGAGAAGGGATATATGCCTGGAAAGAACTACTTCTTACTTTGTCCGCCAAACAAATCACTTGGAATTACGATTGGTTTTCCTCTAAAGAGGTCATCTATGAGTCTACATACCATTCTTATTTCGTACTCATAGGATTGGATGGTGTTCAGCCCTATGCTCCACTTCGGGTAATGTGCCAGTTTGCACGACTACAAGAGGTGCCACCAACATGAGATATGAGCAAATTCTATTATGATTTTGGTAAAGATCAACCTCATGACGAAGAAGAAATTATAAAAATTTGGTATGCAAGTAAAGTCTCGGAATTGAATGAGATGGTAGAAGACCGAGATTATGGAGAGGTGATCCGTGAATATATTACCTGGTTTAATGATCCTTCGTCATTTGGAGATAGGCCTGAGGGGTCGAACAGGAGGAGAAATGATCAAAGAACTATAGAAAGGCTGAAAGAGGAATTGGAGCATGCTCAGATGACCATAGCCAAACAACAAGCCCAGTAGCAAGCTGGAGTCGCTCAAATTCGTTTAAATATTGAGAAAGATTATCAACTTACCTTACGGGTCATGGATAAAGATCTAAAATATGCTAATAATGAGGCGGTCCGCTTAGAAGAAGAACTGGAAAACACGATTGATTTAGTCAGAAGAGTTGAGGCGAACAAAACTGCTGAAATACATAAGCTGCAAGAAGACTTGAGTATCATTGAAGAGAATGCGCACCAACAACAATTGGAGTTTGATCAGCAGAAAGAGCAGTTTGAAAGAGAAAGGGCCCACTGGATACACTCAAAGGGTCAGCTTCATGCACAATTAGAAGAAATTAAAAGGCAGAAGAGGGGTCATCAACATGCAGATTTTGAGGCAGAGCGGCGTCAGTGGATGATTGAGAGAAGTGTGCTAAACCGTCGCATTGAAGAATATGAGGGACGGGAGGCTCAGATGGGTAACGCCCTCAACACTACCTAGATGTGGTTGCAGAATTGTTACGTGAATACGGGGCAAGCTAGAGAGCAAGTACTTCGATTGGCAGAAAAAGCAGCATATATTCATGATGATCATCGCCACTTAAAAAATGAGAAAGTTGGTCAACAGGCATGTGCCCTCGTCCCACAGTTGCCAGTGGTGTTTCAAAATTTGTACGAGACTTTGGGGGGAGAATGGAGGCCAAGAGATGCCGATCATTGATGATATCAATTTAAGCAACAAGATCATTGAATACTAAAGTTTTAGTGCAATCAATTAGCTTTTAGTTTCATTTTCGTTTGTCACATTTTAATTTTATATTTGGAGTCTTTATTCTTATCAATATTTATTTTATTCCAGTCATGTTCATGTCTTTAGAGTCAGTAGAGTCATTTTCTATATATTTCTTTTTCTCTAATTGTATATATAAAATAAATTGGTTGAAAATGAATGAAAAACATTTTAGTCTGTTCTATTTTATTTTTAAAAAAAAAATCAAAAAATCAAAATTGTTATTATTTCTCCCCTGAACTACGTAATGGTCTGATTCATGCGGCGTCATGATACGTAGGCAATCCTCATCGGATGTGATCATAGCCATAATTAATCTAAAAAGAAATGAAAAAAAGAGGAAATAAAAAAAAAGAGCATTAAATTCAAGAGGAAATAAATCAATAAGTCGGGATGAAGCATGAAGCCTTCCAAGATCATTTTAGAAATTAAAATGGTATTAGGTGCATGACATACAATGTATGATTAATATCTGCAAAATGCCTAACTCTAACACGTTTGTTGTTTGTCATTTTAAAAGATAAAGTTAAACAGAGGTGGTTGGTTTGTGGTTTAAACTGGCGACTCATCCTTACAACACGAGATCAAAAGGAAAAAGTAGAATGGCAAACAACAGTGAGAATGAGTCAGATAATGATGATGTCCATGGACAATTGGTTGAACAAGGTTCAGGACTGGTTGAAGAAGTAAGAGTCTTGAAACAACAATTGGCAGAGATGTACCAAGCCTGGGTGAATGGACATGCATCGCCGCCTTCGGATAATCTTCATAATGTGTCAGTTGCAAATCAAGTGCCTATCTCCATAACAAGTAACCCATTGTACCAACCTAGATTTAGTCCGAGCATTAACCTTCCCACTATCCCCAGTACCTCCATTCCACGTCCTCCAACCGCACCCCTCAGAAATGACCCACCTACTGTACCCATTGTCCCTACTTTCACTGTTCCTCAACCAACTCTTGCTCAAAAGTCCAACAATGATCCACAACTGAATGCTCATGATACCCAACATTACTCTCCAGAACTGGCTTTCAAGATTCCAGATTCATATAAGCATACTCCTCAGAACGTGTTCCCAATCGAGATCGAAAAGCCCGACAAGAATATGGAACAAGAGGAAATGACCAGAAAAATGAAGAGCCTGGAACAAACCATGAGAAACATACAGGGTTTGGGAGGCCACAAGAGTGTTTCGTTTAACGATCTATGCATGTTCCCCCATGTTCATTTGCCACCCGGCTTCAAGACCCCCAAGTTTGACAAGTATGATGGGCATGGTGATCCCGTTGCCCATTTGAAGAGGTATTGTAACCAATTAAGGGGAGAAGGAGGCAAAGAAGAATTACTCATGGCTTATTTTGGGGAAAGTTTGACAGGAATTGCTTTAGAGTGGTTCATAGATCAAAACATATCTCACTGGCACGTTTGGAGAAACATGGCTCAAGATTTTGTCCAACAGTTTCAGTACAATATTGATATAGTTCCAGACCGCTCCTCTCTTGTCAGCATAAAGAAAAAACCAACAGAAAGCTTCAGAGAATATGCAATCAAGTGGAGAGAGCAGGATGCTAGGGTCAAACCACCAATGAAAGAGGCAGAAATGATTGACTATTTTCTCCAAGCTCAGGATCCTGATTACCTCCATTACATGTTGGCTGCCATTGGTAAACCTTTCACTGAGGCGATTAAGATTGGTGAAATAGTTGAGAATGGCATTAAGTCGGGCAAAATTGTGAGTCAGGCAGCCCTTAAGGCGACCACGCAAGCAATTCAAAGCGGGTCAGGCAGTTTAGGAAATCGAAAAAAGAAAGAGGAAGGATCCATGATGGCATCTGGGTTCGGGGGAGTTCAAAGAGGAATAGTTCCTTCTTATGTGCAATTCCAACAAGGACAATCCAATTCTCCTCAACATTACTATCCACCTCAGGGTCCCCGGTACTCAGTTCCCCCACAACAATACACAGTGTTTAATGCTCAGGCTTATGCTAGGCCTCCCAATCACCAGCAATGGCGGGCACCGATTCCACAAGGCTCCCGTCAACTCCGGCCAAATTTTCATGCGCCATATAATCCTCGTCCCCGACAGGAATATGTAAGAGAACATGAGCCAAATAAAGAGTTCACCCCAATTGGGGAATCGTATACAAGCCTATATCGAAAGTTGATGCAGTTGAAGTTGATTGAACCTATCATGCCGCGTTATGTGAATCCAAATTCAAAAGGTTTTGACTCCAATGCAAGATGTGAGTATCACTCTAACACCCAAGGTCATAGTATCGAAAATTGTTGGACATTAAATAAAGCCATTGAAAATTTGATTTAAGCAAAGGCAATTATGGTAACAAACAATGAGGATACTCCTAATATCACAAACAATCCGCTCCCAGCTCATGATAATACACATTATATTGGGATGATTTATGATGATCGGGATTATAAGCAGTCTGGCAAGACAGAGATGGATGTTGGAACCATAGGGCAAGAACCAAAAGTGATAGTGAGTCCACCGCAATTGGCACTGTTGATTGTGAAAAGTGCGAGTTCTAGTTTGAACTTGGCAAGTTCTGAAAAAATGATTCTCTATGTCCCTAGAAGCACAAAAAAGGTTGAGGTTCAATTGGGTGGGCCAAAACTTTACATCCCTGGGGGCATTCAAAAGATCATTCCGAATAATAGTTTGAGAAATATAACAGAGCCAGTTGTGATCCAACTTGTTGCACAAGTACCAGTGACAAACACAAAAGCTATTCCCTGGAATTATAACAAGATTGTCATGACATACAAAGGATAAGAGATAGCTGAAGAAACAGATGAAATGGGTGGTTTGACCCGCTCTGGAAGGTACTACTCACCAGAGGAATTGAGAAAAGCTAAGCAAGCCAGGGAAAGTCACTTGCCAGTGAAAGAACCCATTGCAGAAAAGGAAGCGGAGGAATTCCTTAAGAAGATGAAAATGCAAGACTACTCAATCATTGACCAACTAAGGAAAACCCCTACTCAGATATCTTTGTTATCTCTGCTTTTGCACTCGGAAGAGCATCACCGTGTGTTGATCAAAACTCTGAACGAGGCATATGTCTCAGAAAAGACAACAGTGAATCAACTAGAAAAAATGGCTGAAAGATTCTTTGAAGTAAATAGAGTTACTTTCAGCGATGATGATTTGCATGAGGAAGGGGCTGGGCATAATAGAGCTTTGCATCTTATGGTGAAATGTGAAGGGCACTACATAAAACGAGTCATGATTGACGGAGGCTCAAGTGTAGATGTATGCCCTTTTTCTACTCTACAACAACTGAAATTGACACTAACAGAATTCAGAGTAGTAATGTCAGCATCAGAGCTTTTGATGGTTCAAGAAGAGACACTATTGGGGAAATCAAACTCACCATGGCAATCGGCCCGGTTGATTTTAACATTGTCTTTCCAGTGTTGGATATGGAGACTTCCTATAATTTTCTTCTAGGAAGGCCGTGGATCCATATGGCCAGAGCTGTACCATCCACCCTACATCAAATGGTCAAATTCGAGTATGATAGGTAAGAAGTTGTTGTTCATGGAGAGGACGCCTCATCCGTCTATAAAAACCTGTCCCTTCCATGTATTGAGGCAAAGTAAGGGTGTGAATCTATCATATATCAAGCTTTTGAGGTGATTGAGGTTGACCAAGTGGAAGAAGGAAAACCAATTCTGCATCCCCATCTTTCAGCCACATCCATGATGGTAGCGGCGCTAATGTTGAGGAACGACTATGAACCAGGAAAAGGATTAGGATCCTCTATGCAGGGAATTGTGAACCCTAGTGCTCCTTTTTCGAAGAAAGATACCTTTGGCTTGGGTTTTAAACCAACATCAGCTGACATAGACAAAGCCAAGGACCGCAAAAAGAATGATTTGAATTTGTCCAAACCAATCCCTCACATTGCCTACTCTTTTGTCAAGCCACAAATTGAAGAAGTCCAAAATCCTACTACTCAAGATGACATTGATGAAGTTTGCCAGGGTCTCAAGGAGATGTTCTATGAGATCAATACGGTTCAAGTTGGTGAGGGCCCTAGCCGTGCAAGTATTCAGTTGATTGGTCCAGATACCTCGCTCAACAATTGGGAAGCAACTCCTCTTCCCATCAGGAAGGAGTCTTGGTAGTCTATTTTATTGCTTTTTCTGTATTTGGATTATTTTAAGGGTTGTAATCAAGATATTTTAGTTTAATTGCTTTGCTTTGATGTTAACCCTTCTATCCTTTCTAATTCAATGAAATGAAGTTCCAGTTTCATAGTAAAATTATGTCTTTTCATTTCCCTAATTTTTGTTAATTTCTTATCATTTTCAGTTTCATTAATGCTGGTTTTAAAAACATGACATGCACGCGGAATTCATGCCCAGATCTTAAAAAGCTGTCTAATCTTGAAATAATGAATCAAGAAGTTGAGTATGATGAAGATGAGGCTCTTAAGGAAATAAAAAGGGAATTGGGTCAATTTGAGAATAAGCCCAAGACTAACTTAAATGAAACTGAGGCAATTAACCTGGGAAATCCTGAAGAAATCAGAGAAATAAAAATAAGCATTCATACGGAACAAAAGACTAGAGATGCCATAATTCAAGTTTTGTTTGAGTACAGAGATGTATTTGCTTGGTCATATGATGACATGCCGGGTTTGAGTGCCGATTTAGTAGTTCATAAGCTTTCCACATACCCTAATTTTCCACCAATCCAACAAAAACAAAGGAATTTTAAGACAGACATGAGTGATAAGATTAAAGAAGAAATCACGAAGCAACTAAGTGCAAATGTGATCAGGATCGTCCGTTATACTACATGGTTAGCAAATGTTGTGCCGGTTCCAAAGAAGGATGGAAAAATCAGAGTTTGTATTGACTATAGGGATTTAAACAAAGCAAGTCAAAAGGACAACTTTCCCTTACCCAACATTCATATCCTTGTTGACAATTGTGCTAAACATGAGATCCAATCTTTTGTGGATTGTTATGCCGGGTATCACCAAATTCTGATGGATGAAGAAGATGCAGAAAAGACCGCCTTCACCACTCCATGGGAAACTTATTGTTATAGAGTCATGCCATTTGGTTTGAAGAACGCAGGGGCAACTTACATGAGAGCCATGACTACCATATTCCATGACATGATGCACAAAGAGATTGAAGTGTACGTTGATGATGTGATCATTAAGTCGAGAACACAAGCTGACCATGTGCAAGACTTGAAAAAGTTCTTTGAAAGGCTACGACGGTACAATCTCAAACTCAATCCAGCCAAATGTGCATTTGGAGTTCCTTCTGGGAAGCTTTTGGGTTTTATAGTTAGTCGAAGAGGCATTGAGTTAGATCCCTCCAAGATAAAGACCATTCGAGAGCTGCCTCCCCCGAAGAACAAAACAGAAATCATGAGTTTACTCGGGAGGTTGAATTACATTAGCAGGTTCATCTCGCAGCTTACAACCACATGTGAGCCTATTTTTAAGTTTTTGAAAAGAACTCCGCTATCAAGTGGACAGATGAGTGCCAAGAAGCTTTTGATAAGATCAAGGAATATTTGTAAAATCCCCCTGTTTTGGTCCAGCTAGAACCTGATAGGCCTCTGTTTTTATATCTGTCAGTAATGGATAGTTCCTTTGGTTGTGTTCTGGGTCAACATGATGCCACAGGAAAAAGGGAACAAGCAATATATTATTTGAGCAAAAAGTTCACCACTTATGAGGCCAAGTACACTCTTTTGGAAAGGACATGTTGCACCTTAACCTGGGTCGCCCAGAAGCTTAGGTATTATCTTTTGGCCTATACAACTTACCTCATATCCCGAATGGATCCCCTGAAGTACATCTTTCAGAAGCCGATGCCAACAGGCAAATTGTCAAAGTGGCAAATCTTGCTCACAGAGTTTGATATTGTTTATGTCACTCGCACTGCCATGAAGGCACAAGCTTTGGCTGATCATCTGGAAGAAAACCCGGTTGATGATGAGTATGAATCTTTGAACACATATTTCCCAGATGAAGAGGTTAATTTAGTTGAAGAAGTAGTCCAAGATGACTGTCAAATTTGGAAACTATACTTTGATGGGGCTGTCAACATCAAAGGCGTAGGGATTGGGACAATTCTGGTATCACCTACTGGGCAACATTACCCTGCTACGACGCGACTTTGTTTTTTCTGTACAAACAACACAACAGAATATGAAGCTTGCATCATGGGTCTGAACATGGCAATAAATCTAAATGTGCATGAACTGTTGGTGATGGGAGATTCAGATTTTGCTTATTCGGCAGGCTCAAGGTGATTGGGAGACTCGAGACATCAAGCTCATTCCATATAGACAATGTGTGGAGGTTCTTAGCAAAAGTTTCAAGTCCATCGAATTCAGGTACATTCCCAAGTTTCACAATGAATTAGCTGATGCCTTGGCCACCCTACCCTCAATGCTTCCATATCCGGGTAATACTCACATTGACCCATTAGAAATTCAAATTCGGTATCAACATGGTTATTACAATACAATTGAAGCAGAACCAGATGGTAAACCATGGTATCGTGATATTAAACAGTTTCTGAAAACAAGAGAATATCCGGAACATGCTAACAGGGATCAAAACAGAACTATTAGGCGACTCTCTAATGGTTTCTTTTTGAGTGGGGAAATCCTATACAAAAGAACTCTAGATTTGAATTTGTTGAGATGTGTGGATGCCAAAGAAGCTGAAATGATTATGAATGAGGTGAATTCAAGAGTTTTTTGTCCGCACATGAATGGATATGTTCTAGCAAAGAAAATCCTTCGAGTAGGATATTATTGGCTTACTATGGAATGAGATTGCTTTCGTTTTGTTCGCAAGTGCCACCAGTGTCAGATTCATAGTGATTTGATTCACTCGCCACCTTCAGAGTTGTATCCTATGTCGGCTCCTTGGCCTTTTGTTGCTTGGGGAATGGACGTCATTGGCCCAATCGAGCCAAAAGTTTCAAATGGGCACAGATTCATCTTGGTTGCAATTGATTACTTCACAAAATGGGTGGAAGCTATTGCATTGAAAGTAGTTACCAAGAAAGCAGTAGTAGACTTTGTTCACTCTAACATCATCTGTCGTTTCGGTATTCCAAAAACCATTATTACAGATAATGCTGCTAATTTGAATAGTCATCTGATGAAGGAGGTATGTGAACAATTTAAAATTGAGCATCGCAATTCTACTCCTTACCGTCCCAAGGCTAATGAAGTTGTTGAAGCTGCGAATAAGAACATCAAGAAGATTCTTAGGAAGATGATCCAAGGGTCTAGACAATGGCATGAAAAGCTGCCTTTTGCTCTTTTGGGATACCGGACAACTGTCCGTACATCAGTTAGCACAACGCCCTACTTATTAGTTTATGGAATTGAAGCGATCATACCTGATAAAATTGAGATTCCCTCTCTCCGAATCATCGTTGAAGCAGGGATTGAGGACACTGAATGGGTGAAGTCCCGATTGGAACAATTGAATTTGATTGATGAAAAGCGTTTGGCGGTAGTTTGTTTTGGTCAGTTATACCAACAAAGAATGGCATGCGCTTACAATAGAAAAGTGCGCTCAAGACAATTCGAGGTAGGACAACTTGTTTTGAAACGTATCTTTCCGCACCAGGAAGAAGCAAAAGGAAAGTTCACCCCAAATTGGCAAGGTCCTTACCTCGTCAAGAAAGTATTGTCAAAAGGAGCTCTACACTTGGGAGATATAGAAGGAAAGGTGACTGATATATCCTCCCACGCAGATGCGGTCAAGAGATACTATGTATGACATGGCCCTGTTGGGGCATTCTTATATTTAGCATTTTCAGGTTGGGATGACGAAAGGCTATCATTCTCGCTACCCAAACACTGGTCAACCCTAGTTATCCCTTTGAAGCCTTTTTATATTTCTTTGTTTTCCCCTCTTTTGGAACCAATGTAGTTTAAAAAAAAAATAAAAAAAATCATCAAAACAAGTTCATGTTAATTGAACTACGTTCGACCTAATTCTGAAAGGATATGAAGGCAGCCTCACTCTAGGGTTCGGTCACACCAAAACAAAAATTCATATTTTTCCAGTATTCAAAGAAACTAGGGCATGATTTTATTTTATTTTCGATGGTTGTTCCATCAAAATGGTGCCAAAAGTTGTAATTCAGTTGAATAGTTCTTTTTACCTTTCCCTGCTAAGACCTTCTGATCAACTTTCGAGAATGCTAAGTCAGTATACTACGGGTAATGCCTCAGCTATTGAAGAGAGAAAAAATTAAATGAGAGAGTCTTATTAGTGAAAACCTTCACGGGCACTATAAGGCAATAGTGAGTTGAGAGAAAGGCAAATGAGAGAGGTCAATTGGTGAAAACCCACAAAGGGCATCATTGATCGATTTAAGGCTTCGTACATCCCGACACAAGCATGGTTAAGGCAAAGAACTCAGTTTTAAAGTAAAGTTTACAAGAGATTTCGAGAATTACACGGTTCAAACGGATCGGGCATCCAGTCCAAAGTGCATGTCATGTTCATTGAAGTCAGCATATTCCTCCAGATAAGTCCTTTCTTATTTTTTCCTCTGAAAGGGATACTTCTTGATTAAGTTGTAAT
This sequence comes from Nicotiana tomentosiformis, assembly GCF_000390325.3. Lineage (NCBI taxonomy): Eukaryota > Viridiplantae > Streptophyta > Magnoliopsida > Solanales > Solanaceae > Nicotiana > Nicotiana tomentosiformis. The sequence goes on from NC_090812.1 coordinate 25,708,755, forward strand.
ACATTTGAGTCCCTTTCAGTCTAATTTTGTCGAAGCAAAGCAAAGAAAAGGCCATAAAATTGGTTACAGTTTCTCCGTTATATAAAGCAAAGATAGCTGGGCATACACCGTATGGGCAAAGGCATAAAGCCATCTGTGATTTTTCCTGGCGAGCAAAAGGCTTGAAGGACTGAACAATGCTTCAAGGTTCAACAAAAGTTACTCAGTTAAAAGTTGTTTTGGGAGCAAGGTTGTTTGCATCATAAACACAAGTGGTGATAGGCGCAAAATAGTCTGGTTTTGATGTTGAGAAAGAAGATGTCCAGAAAGTAAAGACAGAATCTCCCGGCGATTTGTACGACCATCGACAGAGTCAACTTTTCTAACAAGTGTAATGGACTCGAGGTCAAGTCACCCAAGAAATCAAGTCCACAAACTGACCACCATTTTAAAACTAACGAATCTTTCTTTGTTCAGAACAGGAACATAACAATTTTAGGAAACAGTTCGTGAAAAGACAAACACCACAAAGTGAAGTTCTCAAATACTTGATTTCCTTCTAATATACATGTAATCATGTTATTTTCAGTTTCATTATAGGGAATCAATACCCTATATTCACCTCAGGGTACTACATCCCCTGGTTGCATTTCTTATTGCTAAAATAGGGTACGACATTCCCTAGTAGCATCTCAGAGAGCCACATGCCTCATCTTTTTGCCAACATAGGGTACGATATTCCCTAGTAGCATCCCAGAGTGCCACGAGCCTCATTTTTATTGCCAACATAGGGTACGACATTCCCTAGTAGCATCTCAAAATGCCATGAGCCTCATCTTATCACCAACACAGGGTACTACATCCCCTGGCTGCATTACTTTATGCCAACATAGGGTACAACATTCCCTAGTAGCATCCCAGAGTGCCACGAGCCTCATTTTTACTGCCAACATAGGGTACGACATTCCCTAGTAGCATCTCAGAACGCCATGAGCCTCATCTTATTTCCAACACAGGGTACTACATCCCCTGTCTGCATTACTTTCTACCAACATAGGGTACGACATTCCCTAGTAGCATCCCAGAGTGCCAAGAGCCTCACCTTATTGCCAATACAGGGTACTACATCCCCAGGCTGCCTTACTTTCTGCCAACATAGGGTACGACATTCCCTAGTAGTATCTCAGAGTGCCACAAGCCTCATCTTATTGTCAACATAGGGTACTACATCCCCTGGTTGCCTTCCTTCTTATTAACATAGGGTACGACATCCCTTATTATTCAAAAAAAGAAAAACGTGTCTTTTTTTCAATTCTTTATTCTGCAATAGCAAATATAGTTAAATGAATTTTCAATAACTCACAAAAATTTCCTAGAGCAAACTGGGGCAGAAAAGTTTTGTTCGTTTTGTTTGTTTCTGATGGCTTGCAGGTTTTTCTGCAAAGTACGGACTGGATGTGCAAGAAAAGACTCCATCTCTCGCTAGAGAAAGTGGAACGTTTGATCTCAATACCATCTGCAACCAGCTTTGACGTAATGCATGCGGAGACATAGGGTCTCAAGATCCATCTTCTCATCATCTGATCAAGAATCAAGCATCGGAGAATATTTCATATTTTGTTACATCGAGAGCATCAAGTTTCAGTCTAAAGTCAATGGGGGAAGCAAGTCAAGAATCAAGACAAGACTCCAGATGGCATTTAGATAGAAATTTTGTAACTCTTAGATATCAAGAGTATGTAATTTTCTTTTTATTTTGATGTAATAGTAGGAACCGCGGATCAGAACCTCGACGGAACTTCGCTCGGCTCTCCATCTAAGTATACTCTATCAGTCATTTTCCACATGAACTACACGGGACCTGATTCTCTTAGAACCCGGGATATGTAGGCTGCCTAAAACCAAGGCTCGGTCGCAACCTCTTCTTTTCTCTTCTTTTCCTTTTTAAATAATAGTGAGGTCAAAAATCAGTCACCTGATTCATTTTGTTTGCCTGAAAACTCTTCATGTTTCCAAGCAAAGAGGGGCATGCTGTGAACAACTAATTTTTGACCACACTCAAATTCTATACTATTTCAGTGTAAATATTTTTTCTAGGTCTAATCCTGATATTTTAAAACTTTTATCTTATTTTTAATAGATTTTATTTGAGAAAAGTTAAAAATTTTTTTAAAAAACATTCACATGCTTATAGTATAAATTTTGTTCCTATTTATAAAGAGAATAAGAATATTTTCAAAAATATATGGTTTCTTTTAATTAGAATTATAATAAATAAGTTAGTTTAGCTTTAGTATATTTTGGGTGTCATTTAATTATAGTATAAATATTTAGTTTGCCTATATTATTTTAGTCTAAATATTGGGTAGTTAATTTTCTTATCCCTAATTTTTTTTTAAAGAAAAAACAAAAAAAAAAGAAGAAAAAATAAAATAAACCAAAAGATTATTTCCTATATAATAAAACTAATCACTACCTCACGTCCCAACCCCTATGTCCCCAATTCTTTCACCCCCACACACACGATCCCACACTCAGCATATACATGATCTTACACCACTTCACAATCACTAGTTTTCTAAGAACTATAAAACAAATCCATACACTACACAAATGAAAAAAAAGAAAGAGAGGGAGGGCAATGAAATGGAGAGGAACAAAAAATTGAAGTGACGGAGAGTAAGAAAAACAAAAGGAAAGAACAACGAGATTTTAGAAAAGGGAGGCAATTTCATAAGACAAAACTAGCAACGAAGACAAAAGAACATCGTTCTTGGAGTACGAATTTACTGAAGATATAGTTTTGGCCGAATTCTTGTGTTCGAAGCCGAAATTCGGGATTGTTCGAGATTCTGAGTTTGCGGATCCGAAAGTTAACTATTTTCAACTTTGGAAATCAGTAGATTGTAGCTATTTATCTAATGTGAAATCTTCGCAAAAGGTAATATTAAATATCCTTGTTAGTTCAATGATAATATCATGATTTAAGCATGAATGTGTGTTAATATTTGTATTAATTTTCGTAAAAGTTTGCTGAATACAAATGTGTGTGCTTGTTTGGTGTCTGATTTATCGTCATCTATCTCTATAATTTAGTATATATAGTGTTCTTAAAAATAAAGATCTCACAATGAACCCCATACAAATAATGACACCAAATCTTCAAGGCATGAACGATGGCTGCCAACTCAAGATCATGGACATGACAGTTCTTCTCACGGGTCTTCAACTGGCGCGAGGCATAGGCAATCACCTTACCCTCCTGCATCAAAACACAACCAATTCCTATCCTCTAGGCATCACAATACACGGTGTAAGAACCTAAAGCTGATGGCAGAACTAACACTGGAGTTGTGGTCAAAGCAACCTTGAGCTTCTAAAAGCTCTCCTCACACTCGTCCGACCACCTGAATGGATACCCTTTTGGGTCAATTTGGTCAAGGGTGATGCAATAGTTGAAAATCCCTCCACAAAGCGATGGTAATAACCCGCCAAACTAAGGAAGCTCCTAATCTCCGTGGCTGAGGACGGTCTAGGCCAACTCTACACCGCCTATATCTTCTTCGGATCCACCTGAATACCTTCACTGGACACCACGTGCCCCAAGAATGCTACTGAACCGAGCCAAAACTCACATTTGGAAAACTTTGCATAAAGCTTCTCCTTCCTCAATCTCTGTAATACAATCTTCAAATGCTGAGCGTTCTCCTCCTGGCTATGAGAGTACACCAGGATGTCATCAATGAATACAACAACGAATGAGTCCATATAGGGCTGAAATAAACTGTTCATCAAATGCATGAACGTTGTTGGGGCATTGGTCAGCAGAAAAGATATCACTAAGAACTCATAATGGCCATATCGGGTCCTGAAAGCTGTCTTAAGAATATCTAAATCCCGAATCTTCAGCTGGTGATAACCGGACCTCAAATCAATCTTGGAGAACACCTTCGCTCCCTGAAGCTGGTCAAATAAATCATCAATACGACGCAACAAATACATATTCTTGACTGTGACCTTGTTCAACCGCCTATAATCAATACACATTCTCATGGAACCATCCTTCATCTTCACAAATAGAATCGATGCACCACAAGGTGACACACTAGGCCGAATAAACCCCTTAACTAGGAGTTCCTGAAGTTGTTCTTTCAATTCTTTCAACTCCGCTGGTGCCAAATGATACGGTGGAATAGATATGAGCTGAGTGTCCGACACCAAATCGATACCGAAGTCAATATCCCTATCAGGCGGCATTCCCGGCAGGTCTGCAGGAAACACATCCGAAAAATCACGTACCACCGGAACAGAATCAATGACAAAAGTCTCTACACTAACATCCCTCACAAAAGCCAAATAAGATAGGCAACCCTTCTCAACCATACGTGGAGCCTTCAAATATGAAATCATCCTACTTGGTACATAATCTACAGAACCGCTCCACTCAACCCTCGAAAATCCCGGCATAGCCAACGTCACCGTCTTAGCGTGACAATCTAGAAAAACATGACATGGAGATAACCAATCCATACCCAATATCACATCGAAGTCAACCATACTGAGCAGCAAAAGGTCCACTTGGGTCTCCAGACCCCCAATAGTCGCCACACATGACCGATATACGCGGTCCACAACAATAGTATCACCCACAAGAGTAGATACATGAATAGATGAAACTAAAGACTTATGAGGCATATCCAGAAAATGGGAAAATTATGAGGAAACATATGAATACATGGAACCAGGGTCGAATAATACTAAGGCATCTCTGTGATAAACTGAGACAATACTTGTAATCCTAGCATCTGACGCAATAGCATCTGGTTTGGTAGGGAGGGCATAGAAACGGGCATGGCTACTCCCTGATCTACCTCCCCCTCTAGGGAGACCCCTAGCTGATTGACCTTCACCCCGAACTAGCTGGGCGGGTGGTGAAGTAACCGGTGCTGAAGTCGAAGGCTGACTCCTCTGCTGAGATAGACATTCATGACGATGAGGACATTGCCTCCACATATGCCCAAACTCCCCACACTCAAAGCAACTCCCTGGTGCTGGTGGCAGGAACTGAAGGGAGCCCCGAGCACCGGGATAACCAGTAGAAGAACCTGGCATAGAGGAGCCCTGAACTGGTGGAGCATGGGACGAACTCTGAGCTGGAAGGGCACTAAGTGATGAGTGGCTCTGATGAGAACTGTGAGAACCATGGCCAGATGATTCACCACGGTGAAATGGCCGAGCTGACTGAGCCTGCCTGAAATGACGACCTCTACCATGCTAAAACTGACCCCCAAAAGGAGCACCGCTGAATCCACCATGTCCACAAGGCCTCTTGGCCTCCCTCTCAACCCTCTCCTGACCGCGAACCATCTCAATCTATCGAGCAATGTTGACAACCTCATCAAAGGTAGCACCAGACACCCTCTCTCTGGTTATAAGCAACTATAGCTGAAAAGTAAGACCATCAATAAACCTCATGATCCTCTCCCTGTCCGTGGGAACCAACCAGATTGCATGACGGGCCAACTAGAAGAACCGCATCTCATACTGTGTCACAGACATGTCACCCTGGCAAAGCCGCTCAAACTGTCTGCATAGCTCCTCTCTGCGGGATCGAGGCACGAACTTCTCCAAAAAGACCACGGAGAACTGCTGCCAAGTAAGGGGTGCTGCGCCAACACGCCTATGTCTCTCGTAAGTCTCCCACCATCTAAGTACAGACCCGTAGAACTGAAAAGTAGTGAATGAGACCCCACAAGTCTCCAGAATACTAAGCAGTACGGAGTATCCTCTCACACCTGTCCAAGAAGTTCCGAGCATCCTCTCTTTCTGTGCCACTGAAAGGTGGTGGCTGGAGTCTCCCAAACCTCTCCAACCTATGTTGATCATCCTCAGACATAGCAGGAACCACATAATCCTGTGCAGCTGCAACCGACTGGCTTGGTGGTGCCTCCGGTGTCTGAAGTCCCTGAACAACCTGCTCGGGTGTGCGAGCAATGGGAGTCTGAGTGCCTCCCCCGACCTGAGAAGTGGCTGTGGCCGTCGAGATAGATACCACCTGAGTAAGGCCGGTACACGCTGTCAGAATCTGAGCTAGGGCCTCCTGAAGGCCTGGAATCACAATAGGCACAGGTGGTTCCTGAGCTGGTGCATCAACAACTGGAACCTGGTCCTGACTTGGGACAACTGGTGGATCTGCAAGTACTGCCCCAGCTGCTGTACGGGCTGCACCTCCTCCCCTGTCACGACCTCTACCGCGGCCTTGGCCTCTCGCGGCCCTGGCTGGTGGTACTGGTGGCTGGCCCTCCTGACCGGTAGCACGAGTCCTCACCATCTGTGAGAGAATGAAACAACAGATGTTTAGTTACTAGAATCAACAGATTCGCACGACAAGAATTCAAGAATGTGGAGTTTCCTAAAGGTTCTGCATCCTCTCAAAGATATGTACAGACGTCTCCGTACCGATCCGCAAGACCCTACTACACCCGCTCATGACTCATGAGACCTATGTAACCTAGGCTCTGATACCAATCCGTCACGACCCAAACTAACCCCTTTCGTGATGGCGCCTATCGAGGAACTAGGCAAGCCGACTCATTTCCAAAACAAATCGATATTTTCATTTCAAATATAAGTGCAATTCTATTTAACATAAAAACCTTCGTAAAAGAGTTCAAATCAAAACAAAAGTGCGGAAAAGAAAAGCCCGACATCGGGGTGTCACTAGTCATGAGCATGTACTACCATTTGTCTGACAATATCAAGCCTAACATAGTCTAGAAAATAGCTAAATACAACTAAAGGAAGATAAGAGGGAGAAGAGCAGGGGCTACGATCGCCAAGAAGCCACCTTGCTATCCCCGAGAAAATCTGCAACCAGAATAATCAACAACCGCTACCGTGCCCAGCTACACCTGGATCTGCACACAAGGTGCAGGGAGTAACATGAGTACGCCAACTCAGTAAGTAACAACAATAAATAAAGACTGAGCAGTAGTGACGAGCAATAAATCATATCAAGTTCATATCACAAAAATTCAGTAAAGTACAACATGCTTTAAAAATCAGTGTTTGAATCAAATCATCTCGTTTAAACCCGGTTCCAGTAAAAATCAATTAAAGTTATTTTTCAATAGTTTTTCAAACAAAGGTTCAATGCAAAGGTGAGAAAAAATGATGAAATCATAAACAGCCCCTCGGGCAAAACATCACTCATATACAGCCCCTCGGGCAAACCTCACAGTCACTCATGCCTCTCAGCCATACCATACAATCACTCTTGCCACTCGGGCATACCTCACAATCACTCATGCCTCTCAGTCACTCAGCACTCGCGCTCAGTAGGTACCTGCGCTCACTGGGGGTGTGTACAGACTCCAGAGGGGCTCCTTCAGCCCAAGCGCTATATCAAGCCAAATCATGGCATAAATCACTCAGGCCCTCAGCCTATATCGAACTTGCTGCGGCGTGCAGCCCGATCCCATAAATATCCTCACAAATCAGGCCCTCGGCCTCACTCAGTCATAAACCTCTCAAGCCACTCGGGCATTTCAGTAAAAACAGGGCATTCAGCCCAAAACAACATTTATATGCATCAAAATAGAGTCATAAAACTGAGTTATGCAGTAAACAAGTATAACCATGACTGAGTATAGATTTTCAATCGAAAACAGTGAGAGGATAGTAATAAAAGGCCCCTAAGGGTCCAAACAACACTAGCACAAGGCCCAAAACATGGCATTCAGCCCAATTTAAAGAAACTCTTTCTAAAACATATAAGTATCACATAGTTTCAACAAAATATGCAACTTTACAGTTGCTACGGGACGGACCAAGTCACAATCCCTAATAGTGCACGCTCACACGCCCGTCACCTAGCATGTGCGTCACCTCAAAATAGTAGAATGTTACGAAATTCGGGGTTTCATACCCTCAGGACTAGATTTTCAATCGTTACTTACCTCAAACCGGTGAAATCTCTACCCCGCAATGCTCTTGCCTCTCGACTCGGCCTCCAAATGCTCCGAATCTATTCACAATCAGTACAATACCATCAATATACGCTAATGGAATGAATTTCACAAGAAAAACTATCGAATTAGCCCAAAACCCTCAATTGGCTCAACCCGCCCCCCGGGACTACATCTCAAAATCCGACAAAATTTACAAAACTAGGAAGCTCATCCACTCACGAGTCCATACATACGAAATTTTCAAAATCCGACATCGTTTGGTTCCTCAAATCTTTAAATTAAACTCTCCAAAATTCCAAGCCCTAACCCCACATTTTCACTAATTACATGATTAAGCAACGGAAAATCACCATACATGCGAGTATTAGGGCTCAAGCAACTTACCTCATTGTTAGCCCTTGAATCACCCTTCAAACATCACTCCAAAAACCGATTTGGAAATGGTGGAAATGAACCAAATTAGCGAAGGGTTCTATTTATCGTTTCTGCCCAGGCTTTTCGCACCTGCGGACAATTTCTCGCTTCTGTGCCACCGCACCTGCGGTCCAAACAACCGTACCTGCGTAAGTCACTTAAACGCCCAAGCTCCGCACCTGCGCTCCATTTCCGTATCTGCGACCAACAGGTGCGGAAAATACCTCGCACCTGCGGCCACTGCCTGACTTCCTCACTTCCACTTATGTGTCAGCCATCCGCATATGCGGACTCATAGATGCGACCTATCATACGCACTTGCAGATCTAGCCTACCTCGACATTGTCCGTACCTGCGACCTTTTGTGTGCTTCTGCAGCCTCGCAGGTGCGGGAACTTCATCGCACCTGCGCCTTCTGCCCAGCTCCTCAAACCTCGATTATGTGACATCCCGCTCGCTTCTGCGGGCTCGCACCTGCGATGAGACATCTGCAGGTGCGATTATGACAGCTGAGTTCCAACTTCAGCAAATCCTCCAATATCCAAACTTGTTCCTTTAATCACCTGAAATCACCCCGAGGCCCTCAACAAAAAATATCAACAAGTCATATATCAACATACAAACTTAGTCGAACCTTTGAATCACTGAAAACATCAAATCACCAAATTACCCTCGGATTCAAGCCTAAGAACTTCTAAACTTCCAAATTCGACATCCGATGCCAAAACCAACCAAACCACGTTCGAATGACCTCAAATTTTGCACACACATCATAAATGATACTACGAACCTACTCCAACTTCTGGAATTCCATTCCGACCCCGATATCAAATTTTCTACTATCGACCAAAAATCGCCAAATTTCCAATTTCGTCAATTCAAGCCTAATTCTACGACGGACCTCCAAATCACATTCTGGACGCACTCCTAAGTCCAAAATCACCTAACGGAGCTAACGGAACCATCAGAATTCAAATCTGAGATCGTTTACAGATAGGTCAACATCCGATTGACTTTTCTAACTTAAGGTTCTAAATAAGAGACTAAGTGTCTCATTCCACTCCGAAGCCACTCCGGACTCGAACCAACTAACCCGGTATATCATAATATAGCTTAAGAGCATAAAGGAAACAGAAATAGGGGAAACATGGCTATAACTCCCGAAACGACCGGCCGGGTCGTTACAAATAAAAGATTACCTAACATTGTCTAAGAATACGTGTCTGTGGGTGAGGCGTTGATGCCTTTTCCCTTGTCTCTAGTCTTGAGAACTGTTGGTCTCATGCTGTAAATAAAATATATTTATTAATTGATAGTGATTTTTAATCTACTTAACTGGTCTGCTAAATTATTATCTTTTCCTTTTATATGCTCAAAACCTAAGTTATAGATTGATATAATATCAATGAAATTTAACCATCTCCGTCTGCTACTATTTTTCTTATTTATTTTTTGGTGAAATCTAACTATAGCCTCGCAGTCAGTTCTAATTAATACTTCTGGTTATTTAATATATATAATCTAAAACTATTTAATCCATAAATTACAGCTAATATCTCTGCATCTATACTACTCATATTCCCTTTTTTTTTTATATTTACCACTTTGATAGGCACATGTTTTTTCTTCATTTTTATATCTATATTTATTAGGTTTTGCCTTTAATACTGCTCCCCATCCTTCAAAACTTCCATATATTTTTATAATTAAATAGTCTGTTTCCAAGGGCATATTTAGGTCAGGAATATTTTTTATTGTTTCTTTAATTTTTTGTACCAACTTTATATCTCCTGAATTAAAGTATTTTTGTCCTGTAGAACCTGTCTTAGCATATAAAGGTCCTGCTATTTTTCCTAAATCTTTTATGAAATTTCTTGCATAATTTATTATTCCTAAAAACTTTTGTAATTCTTTAATATTATCTAATTTATCTGGCATTTATAAAGCTTGTTTAGCTATATGGGGTTGTAATTTAATATTTTCATCTCCTAAGACTACTCCTAAGAAGTTTATATAATTTTTACATAATTCCATCTTCTTTTTACTAATTATTATTCTATTATATACAAATAATCTAAAGACTGTTTGTAAATGTCCTAAATGTTCTTTTATATTTTTACTAAATACTAATATATCATCTACATAAACTGAAATAAATCTTTTATATTCTCAAAATATACTATCCATTTTTCTTTGAAAAATGGGTGGAGTTGTATTTAGTCCAAATCGCATTACTAGCCATTCAAAATGTCCTTCAGGGCAAGTGAATGTTGTTCATTCTATACTTTCTTCATGCATTTTTACTTTCCAATATCCTGATTTACAATCGAATTTGCTAAATATATTTTTTTCTTGTATTCTAATTATTAATTCCGTTTTATCGGGTAATTTATATCCATCTATTTTAGTATTATCATTAAGTCTTTTATAATTTATTACCATTCTTGCTTTTCCTCTTATTATTTCACTATAATTTCTTACCATAAATGAAGCTGACCTATGTTTAGATGTAGATCTCCTAATTATACCTAAATTTATAAGTTCTTTGATTTGTGTCTTAAACTCTTCCAAATCTTGATTTGTGGCTTCTATTGAGGCTGTTTTAATTATATATTCTGGGTTTATTATATCTAATTTGTACATAAATTTATTATTTTTTCAATGTTTCAAAGGTTTTTTTTCCTATTATTTCTATTTCATCTAATATTTTTATTATATTATCTAGATCTTTTTGATTTTTTTATTATTCCTATTCTAAAATTAGATACATTTGTCTCAACATCTATTAAAGTATAATCTTTTTTTAGTATATCTTGATTATCTTCTAATAGTAAATCCTTGGATTCTTCTTCTGTCTTACAACATTTATTTTTGTCTTTACATTCTTTACAACATTCTTTTTATTTTTCTTGTAGATTTTTCTGATCTGCCTTTAGTCGTGTTCTTATCTTAGTTCCTGTATTTATTGTTTGTACTAGGGTATGGGTAATATTTTTAAAACATATTACACCATCTCTGCTATGTAGACAACTACCATTATTATGTAGTATGAAACTTAGTCCTAATACAAAGTCTGCATTTATATTTAAATCTCTTACCCATATTTTATCTAGCTTATAACTAGGCTTATAAAAATCTAAACATGTATTTTTAAAACTAATTTCTGATTTATCTATATAATGTCTATATATATTATGTGTTCCGTCCATTTGCATTGCTGCAACTGGTTTATCTAAGGTTTTAATTAATTCTTGTGGAACTATTCTTTTATTTATTATACATCTCGTACATCCACGATTGCCATTGTTTCTATATCATAATCTTCTATTTTAATTCTTGCAAGTATTTTCATTGTACTTAATTTTTTATCTTCATTACATATTAATACACCATGATCTTCTACACTTATTATGTAATGACCCGACCAGTTGTTTTGAGCTCTAGTGCATCATTCAGCGATTTGAGACCCTGAGCAGCTTCACCTCAGGTATTATGACTTGTACGTATGGTCGGAATTGAATTTCGGGAGATCCGGAGTTGGTTTAGAAAGAAAATTCTCATTTCGGAAGCTTTAAGTTGGAATAATTGACTAAAGTGTGATTTTAAGTAAACGATCCTAGAATCGGGATTTGAAGGTTCCAACAGATTCGTATGATGATTTTGGACTTGGGCGTATGTCCGGATCGGGTTTTGGATGAACCGGGAGCGTTTCAGGGCCTATTATGGAAGTTGGCATTTTTGGAAGAATTTTCTAAATCTGGGTTGAAGTGCATTTCAATGTTATCGATGTCTGCATGGGATTGGAATCACTCTGTATGGTGATTATGGTATTGGGAGATTGTCCGGATGTGGATTTGGAGATCTGTAGGTCATTTTGAGATCATTTGGCGAAACTTTGAAATTTGAAGGTTTTGGAGAGTTTGCCTGGGAGTGAACTTTTTTATATTAGGGCCGGATTCTAATTTCGAAAGTTGGAGTAGGTCCGTAATATCAAATGTGACTCTTGTACAAAATTTGAGGTCAATCGGACGTGATTTGTTAGATTTCGGCATCGAATATAGAACTTTAAAGTTTTAAAGTTCATTAAGCTTGAATTAGGGTGTGACTCATGATTTCGATATTATTTGATGTGATTTGAGACCTAGAGTAGGTCCGTGTTATGTTATTGTACTGGTTGGTGGGATTGGACGAGGTCCCGGAGGCCTTGGGTGTGTTTCGGGGTGGTTTCGGACCAAAACAGAATGATTTGATGTTGCTGTTGTTGGTATCTGGTTTCCTTCTTCGCGAACGTGAAGGGAATCCCGCGATCGCGAAGAGGAATTTTGAGCCTGCTGGGATTTGGCCTTCGCGAATGCGAGGCAGTAGCTGGGCAAGCCTTCGCGAACGCAGACAAGGCGATGCGAACACGAAGAAGAAAGGGGGAGATGGGCTAAGGCCATTTGGCCTACACGAACGCGTAGAAGGGAACGCAAACGCGAGAGGTCTGGGCAGCTGGCCTTCACGAACACGACCAGGATGACGCGAACACGAAGAGGAATTTTGGAGGCAGTGTTTCTTTGGTCTTCGCGATCACGATGGTCATTCTGAGATCGCGAAGAAGGGTGGACCGGGGCAGTGGAGTTTTAAAGACGAGAGTTGGCCATTTTCCTCCATATTTCATTTTGGTTGGGCATTTTTTGGAGCTTTTGAAGAGGAGATTTCATCATCTATTATGAGGTAAGTAATTCCCGCACATTGTGAGTTTAATACATGGGTTGTATATGGATTTATACTTGAAAATTTGTGGAAAATTTGGGACCGTGATGGTGCCTAACATTTCACTTGCTAGGCAAGCCAACATTAGAGAATCCTTTACCAATTCCTTATTTCTATTCAGTAATTAATATTAATTAACTACAATGAAATATAACAAGTGCGGAATATCATAAATCTGTATTAACTACTACCACCCGGATTTGGAGTCACAATTCACGAACATTCCAGAATTTACAACAAGTAATAGTCTGAAGGAAATACAACTATCTGAATGAAAGAAAATAGTAAGACATAAAGGATATACGGGGACTTCAAGGTCTGTGAACGCCGACAGATCTACCTTGAGTCTCCAAACAGCGGACCAGTAGCAAATCTCGATCAACCTGAGCCGGTATCAAAATCTGCACAGAAAGTGCAGAGTGTAGCATCAGTACAACCAACCCCATGTACTAGTAAGTGTCGAACCTAACCTTGGCGAAGTAGTGATGAGGCTAGGACAAGACACCCACATATAACCTGAACAGTATAATCATACTAGAGGCAACGACAATAAGTAAAGCAATAAATGCTGAAATAATGGGAGGGGAACATACAGTAGGGGAATACAACATAAAGAGTGAGTACAATGAATAGACATAATTAAATCGGAAATCCTTAAACGAGTTGAGCAATTAAAACAGCACGTCATCACCCTTCGTGCTTTTACTCTCAACCTCACCAAATAGCAAATAAGACTGCACGACATCACCCTTCGTGCTTTTACTCTCTTCCTCACAATATAAATAAAATATGCACGGCATCACCCTTCATGCTTTACACTCTTACTCACTATATAATTAAATTATGCACGACATCACCCTTCGTGCTTTACAATCTTCATCACAATTTACAGAATCAATAACAACGGATAGAGAGGAGTTTCACAAGAAACCAATATTTCATAAATGATTACCTTCACAATTTAACATCTCAACCTCGAATCAATATTCACAATTTTATCGACCTTGGTGGAACCGGATAGAAGTCTCCCAACATTTCAACAACAACAATAAGCATGGATAACAATATTTAAGACTACAAATTTGCAAGAAATAGAATTTCACTCGCATGCTATGACTTGACCACAACGTATAGATGCTCGTCACCTCAACTATATGTCGTATTCAACAACAAAACATGTAGCAAATACTCACATAATACCTATTCCCTCAAGCCAAAGTTAGACACAACACTTACCTCGCTCTGAAGGCCACTTAATTCTCAATCACAGCTTTTCCTTTGGAATTCACTTCTAAACCACTCGTATCTATTAAAAAATGACTCATTAATATCAAATATTGCTAAAGGAATCGATTATATTTCATAAATTAAATTTCCAAATTTTTTCTCCAAAAGTCAAAAAACTCGACCCCGGGACCGCTTGGTTAAAACTCGAGGTTCGAACCAAAATCCTCTTACCCATTCACCCGTGAGCCCGAATATGTAATTAGTTTTGGAATCTGACCCCGAATTGAGGTCTAAATTCCCAAATTTCTGAAATCCCTAGTTTCTACCCTAACCCTTAATTCTACCATGAAACTCTAGATTTTTAGGTTGAATTCTAGTGAAATGAAGTAAGACATTGAAAGAAACGAGTTAAGGAACACTTACCTATGATTTGGGAAAGAAGATGTCTTTGAAACATTGCCGTAGGCCTCCTATCCTTTTGAAAACAAGAAGAAAAATGGCTGGAGTCCGAATTAAATGCTCACTGCCCAGCGACCTTCGCACCTGCGGTGTTTTGGTCGCACCTGCGCATCCGCATGTGCGGACGGGGTGTGCACTTCTGCGGAAAAGGACCGAGCCAACTGGGGCTGCACCCGCGGATAGGGTTCCGCTCCTGCAGAGAAAAGTCCGCATCTGCGAAAAAATGAAGTCCAGGCCTGGGTCGCATCTTCGGGGCTTTCGCTCGCAGTGCGACCAAAGGCTCGCAGGTGCGGGCACACCAGATTTGGTGCACCAGCAGCCTTGTTGAGGTTTGAACTCAACTCGCGCATCACCCGAATGGCACCTGAGCCCTCGGGGCTCCAAACCAAACATGCACGCAAGTCTAAAAATATCATACGAACCTGCTCGCGCGATCAAATCGCCAAAGTAACACCTACAACTCTAAATTTAGCACCAAATCAAATAAAATTCTCAAGAACACTTTAAAAATTTTATGTTCTCAACTGGACATCCGAATCACGTCAAATCAACTCCGTTTCTCACCAAATTTCATAGACATGTCTTAAATATCATAATGAACCTGTACCGGGCTCCCGAACCAAAATACGAACCCGATACTAACAATGCCAAATATCAATCAATTCTCAAAAATAAATAATTTCCAAACTTTTAATTTTCATCAGAAATTCATAACTCAAGCTAGGGACCTCGGAATTCGATTTCGGGCATACGCCCAGGTCCCATAATTTGATACGGACCTAATGGGACCGTCAAAGCATGGATCCGAGCCCGTTTATCAAAAATGTTGATCAAAGTCAACTAAAATCAACTTTTAAGGCAAAAATTCTTATTTTCATTAGTTTTCAACATAAAAGCTTTCCGAAAACCTACCCGGACTGCGTACGCAAATCGAAGAGGGTAAAAATGAGATATTTAAGGCTTAAGAGCGCAGATTCGAGTTCTAAAACATAAGATGACCTTTTGGGTCATCATATTCTGTACCTCTAAAACAACCGTTTGTCCTCGAACGGACATAGAAAAGTACCTGGGCTGGTGAAAAGGTGGGGATATCTACTCTGCATATCGGACTCAGACTCCCACGTAGCTGCCTCAATAGGCTGACCGCTCCTTTGCACTCGAACTGAAGGGTAGATATCCCCACCTTTTCACTGGCGAACTTGCCGGGCTAAAATTGCCACCGTCTCCTCCTCTTAAGTCAAATCCTTGTCTAACTAGACATAGCTGAAATCTAACACATGGGATGGATCGCCGTGATACTGTTGAAGCATGGACACATGGAATACCAGATTAACAACTGATAAACTAGGTGGCAACGCAAGACTATAAGCCACCTCTCCCACTCTCTCCAGAATCTCAAAAGGTCCGATATACCTAGGGCTCAACTTGCCCTTCTTTCCGAACCTCATTACACCCTTCATGGGTGATACCCGAAGTAACACTCTCTCTCAGACCATGAGTGCAACATCACGAACTCTACGGTCAGCATAACTCTTCTGCCTGGACTGAGCTATGTGAAGTCGATCCTGAATAATCTTCACTTTATCCAAGGCATCCTGTACTAAATCTGTACGCAATAACCGAGCCTCCCCGGGATCAAACCACCCAACTGGCGACTTACACCATCTACCATATAATTCCTCATCGGGAGCCATCTGAATGCTCGGCTGGAAGCTGTTATTGTAGGCAAACTCCACTAACTGATCCCAAGAACCTCCAAAGTCAATAACACAGGCGCAGAGCATATCCTCCAAGATCTGAATAGTACGCTCGTACTGCCCATCCGTCTGAGGATGAATTGCTGTGATCAACTCAACCCGCGTACCGAACTCACGCTGAAATGCCCTCCAAAAGTGTGAGGTAAACTGCGTACCTTGATCAGAAATGATGGACACGGGCACACCTTGAAGACGGACGATCTCACGAATATAAATCTCTGCTAACCGCTCCGAGGAATAGGTAACTGCCATGGGAATGAAATGCGCTGACTTAGTCAGCCTGTCCACAATGACCCAAAATGCATCGAACTTCCTCTGAGTCCGTGGGAGTCCAACAACAAAGTCCATAGTGATACGCTCCCACTTCCACTCAGGAATATCTAACCTCTGAAGTTAGCCACCAGGTCTCTGATGCTCACACTTTACCTGCTGGCAATTTAGGCACCAAGCTACATAGGAAACTCTGTCCTTCTTCATTCGCCTCCATCAATAATGCTGCCTCAAGTCCTGATACATCTTGGCTGCGCCCGGATGAATAGGATACCGGGAACTGTGGGACTCCTCAAGGATCAACTCATGAAGTCCATCCACATTAGGCACACAAATACGACCCTACATCCTCAAAACTCCGTCATCTCCAACATTAACCTGATTGGCACCCCTGTGCTGCACTGTCTCTAAGGACAAGTAAATGAGGATTGTCATCCTGCCGATCTCTGATGCGCTCAAACAAAGAAGATCGAGAAACTGTACAAGCTAGAACACGGCTGGGCTCAGAAACATTTAACCTCACGAACTGGTTGGCCAAGGCTTGAACATCCAATGCAATCTGTCTCTCCCCAACTGGAATATATGCAAGGCTACCCATACTGACTGACTTCCTACTCAAAGCGTCGGCCACCACATTGGCCTTCTTGGGATG
The DNA here is from genome assembly GCF_000390325.3 of Nicotiana tomentosiformis. Classification (NCBI taxonomy): domain Eukaryota; kingdom Viridiplantae; phylum Streptophyta; class Magnoliopsida; order Solanales; family Solanaceae; genus Nicotiana; species Nicotiana tomentosiformis. The sequence continues at coordinate 25,726,238 of NC_090812.1, forward strand.
ATATAATATGGTGATATCATAGTCTTTCAATAGCTCCAGCCACCTCCTCTGCCTCACATTGAGTTCCTTCTGCTTGAACAAATACTGCAAGCTCCGATGATTAGTGAATACCTCACATGGCATGCCGTAAAGATAGTGCCTCCAAATTTTTAGCGCGTGAACAATGGCTGCTAGTTCTAGATCATGAACATGGTAATTCTTCTCGAGAACCTTCAGCTGCCGTGAAGAATATGCAATAACCTTGCCATCCTGCATCAATACCCCACCCAGATCAATACGAGATGCGTCATAATATACTGTATAAGATCATGAACCTGTGGTTAACACCAATACCGGTGCTGTAGTCAAAGCAGTCTTGAGCTTCTGAAAGCTCGCTTCACACTCGTATTACCACCTGAACGGGGCACCCTTCTGGGTCAATCTGGTCAACGGAGCTACTATGGATGAAAACCCCTCCACAAAACGATGGTAATAACCTGTCAAACCCAGGAAACTACGGATCTCTGTAGCTGATGTGGGTCTATGCCAGTCCTGAACTGCGTCAATCTTCTTAGGATCCACCTGAATACCCTCTGCTGATACAACGTGACCTAAGAAAGCAACTGAACTCAATCAAAATTTGCATTTTGAGAACTTAGCATATAACTGGCTGTTTTTCAAAGTCTGAAGAACGATCCAAAGGTGCTGCTCATGCTCCTCTCGACTGTGGGAGTAGACCAAGATATCATCAATAAACACAACCACAAAGGAATCTAGGTAGGGTCTAAACACCCGGTTCATCAAATCCATGAATGTTGCTGGGGCATTTGTCAGCCCAAATGACATCACTAGAAACTCATATTGCCCATACCGCGTCCGAAAGGCTGTCTTAGGAACATGGATCCCCTAATCCTAAACTGATGGTAGCCAGATCTCAAATCAATCTTTGAAAATACCTTGGCACCCTGAAGCTGATCAAATAAATCATCAATCCTCGGCAATGGATATTTGTTCTTGATGGTGGCTTTGTTCAACTACCGATAATCTATACATATCCTCATCGATCCATCTTTCTTCTTCACAAACAACACAGGTGCACCCCAGGGCGAGACACTAGGTCTAATGAAGCCCTTATCAAGAAACTCTTGCAACTACTCCTTCAATTCTTTCAACTCTAGCAGGGCCATGCGATATGGCCGAATGTAAATAGGCTGAGTGCCCGGAGCCAAATCAATGAAGAAATCAATATCCCTGTTGGGTGGCACCCCCGGCAGGTCTACAGAAAACACCTCGGGAAACTCACGAACAACCGGCACCGAATCTATGGAAGGAACTTCCGCACTAAAATCGCGTACATAAGCCAAATAAGCTAGACACCCCTTCTCGACCATATGCCGAGCCTTCACATAAGAGATAACCCTGCTGGAAGAATGGCCAAGATTTCCTCTCCACTCTAATCGAAGCAACCCATGCATGGCTAAGGTCACTGTCCTAGCGTGACAATCTAATATAGCATGATAAGGTGACAGCCAATCCATACCCAGTATGACATCAAAGTCAACCATGTCGAGAAGTAGAAGATCTACACGAGTCTGAAGACTCCCAATGGTGACCACACACGAACGATAAACATGATCTACAACAATAACATCTCCCATTAGTGTGGACACATACATAAGAGCACTCAAAGAATCACGGGGCACAACTAAATAGGAAGCAAAATAGGATGATACATAGGAGTAAGTGGATCCCGGATCAAATAGAACTGAAGCATCTCTACTGTAAACTGAAACATTACCTGTGATAATAGCGTCAGATGACTCAGCCTCAGGCCTGGCTGGGAAAGCATAACACCGGTGATGGCCCCCACCAAACTGAACTACGTCCCTGGGATGACCTCTAGCTAGCTGGTCTCCACCTCTAATGGTCTAACCTCCACCTCTACCTCTGGCTTCCTGACCCCTGCCTCTGGCTGGCTGAGCAGGTGGTGCAGCAAGTGGTACCAGTACCATGGCACGAGAACTCTGATGTTGTGAGCTGCCCGTTGCTAGAGGGCAAAATCTAGCAATGTTTCTCGGATCACCACAAGTATAACATAACTTCGGTTGCTGTGACTGCTGACCTTGAAACTGACCCTGTCGACCTGAATAACCACCCTGATAACTCTGGAGTGGAGGTGTACTAATAGGAGCTGGTGGTGCACTGTAGGCTAGTTGGTCGGAATAATGCATCTGAGGGCCACGACCACCTGAGGCACCGTGGGATGCCTGGAGCGCTGAATGAAATGGCCTGGGAGGATGGCCTCTACCAAAAGTAATCCTGCCTCTAGATGAGGCACCGCTGAACTCACCGGAATGATGAGGTATTTTGTCAAACCCCTGACCTCCCTGAGTAAGAACCAGTTCGACTCGTCTAGTGACATTAGCAGCCGCCTGAAGAGAAATCTCACTCCCAGTCTCCTTAGCCATCTGCAATATGATAGGCTGAGCAAGTCCATCAATAAACCTCCTCACCCTCTCTCTCTCGGTGGGAAGCAGAATAATAGCATGACGGGCCAAATCCACAAAATGGGTCTCATACTGAGTAACAGTCATATTGCCCTACTGGAGACGCTCAAACTGACAGCGACGCCCCTCTCTCAATGTGATAGGCAGAAATTTCTCTATGAAGAGTTGAGAGAACTGGTCCCAAGTAAGAGCAGGCGACCCAGCTGCTCTGGTCAACAAGTAATCTCTCCACCATTTCTTGGCGGAACCGGTCATCTGAAATGCAGCAAAATTGATCCCATTGGTCTCCACTATACCCATGTTCCGTATACCTAGTGACAACTGTCAAGATACTCCTAGGGATCCTCTGAAGGAGCACCACAGAAGTGAACAGAAAAGAGCTTGATAAACCTGTCCAATCTCCATAAAGCCTCAGAAGACATAGCTGGCCAATCTCCGACCTGTGCCACAATAACTGGCTGATACTGGGGAGCTATCTGCTCCGGAGCGGGAGTGGTGGGAGTCTGGGCTCCTCCTCCAGCCTAAGAGTCTGCTGGTGCCATGGGAAATGCGCCAGTCTGGGCCACACTCTCCATAAGTCCCACCAAACGGACCAAAGCATCCTTAAGTACTGGTGTAGCAATGAACCCTTCCGGAACCTGAGCTGGTCCGGCAGGAACAGTCTGGGCTGGAACCTCTTCATCAAGCTCTACTGAGGCTCCACTGTTGGGGATGCTTCTTGGGCCCTAGGCTGAGCCCTGCCCCTGCCTCGGCCTCGACCTCTGCCCCGCGTAGGAGCTGTCACTGGAGGCTCTGGCTGCTGCTCAGCTGAGGAAGCAGTACATGTTCTCGCCATCTGCAAGGGAATAAGAGTAGAAGAATTCAATCAGCATTGAGAAAGCAAAATTGCACGATAGAGAAAAATAGAAGTGAAACTTGTTCCTAAACTTCATAGCATCTGGAAGATAAGCACAGACGTCTCCGTACCGATCCTCCAGACTCTACTAAGCTTGCTTGTGAATCGTGAGAACTAAGAAACCTAGGGCACTGATACCAACTGTCACGGCCCAAAGTTTCCCACCGACGGGATCGTGATTGCGCCTAACATTTCACTTGCTAGGCAAGCCAACATTAGTGAATCATTTACCAATTCCTTATTTCCGTTCAGTAATTTTCATTAATTAACTACAATGAAATATAACAAGTGTGGAATATCATAAATCTGTATTAACTACTACCACCCAGATCTGGAGTCACAATTCACGAACATTCTAGAATTTACAACAAGTAATAGTCTGAAGGAAATACAACTGTCTGAATGAAAGAAAACAGTAAAACATAAAGCATAGACGGACACTTCAATGTCTGTTAACGCCGACGGATCTACCTTGAGTCTCCGGACAGTGGATCAGTAGCAAATCTTGATCAACCTGAGCCAGTATTGAAATCCGCACAAAAAATACAGAGTGCAGCATCAGTACAACCGACCCCATGTACTGGTAAGTGTCGAACCTAACCTCGGCGAAGTAGTGACGAGGCTAGGATAAGTCACCCACATATAACCTGAACAGTATAATCATACTAGAGGCAACAACAATAAGTAAAGCAATAAATGCAGAAATAATGGGAGGGGAACATACAGTGGGGGAATACAACATAAAGAGTGAGTACAATGAAAAGACATAATTAAATCGGAAATCCTTAAACGAATTGAGGAATTAACACAGCAAGGAAACCTGCACGACATCACCCTTCGTGCTTTTACTCTCAACCACACCAAATAACAAATAAGACTGCACGGCATCACCCTTCGTGCTTTTACTCTCTTCCTCACAATATATATAAATTATGTCCGGCATCACCCTTCGTGCTTTACACTCTTCCTCATAATATAATTAAATTATGTACGGCATCACCCTTCGTGCTTTACACTCTTCCTCACAATATAATTAAATTATGCACGGCATCATCCTTCGTGCTTTACACTCTTCCCTCACAATTCACAGAATCAATAACAATGGATAGAGAGGAGTTTCACAAGAAACCAATATTTCATAAATGATTACTTTCACAATTTAACATCTCAACCTCGAATCAATATTCACAATTTTATCGACCTTGGTGGAACCGGATACAAGTCTCCCAACATTTCAACAACAACAATAAGCATGGATAACAAGATTTAAGACTACAAATTTGCAAGAAATAGAATTTCACTCGCATGCTATGACTCGACCACAACGTATAGATGCTCGTCACCTCAACTATACGTCGTATTCAACAACAAAACACGTAGCAAATACTCACACAATACCTATTCCCTCAAGCCAAAGTTAGACATAACACTTACCTCGCTCCGAAGGCCACTTAATTCTCAATCACAGCTTTTCCTTTGGAATTCACCTCTAAACCACTCGTATCTATTCAAAAATGACTCATTAATATCAAATATTGCTAACGGAATCGATTATATTTCATAAATTAAATTTCCAAAATTTTCCTCCAAATGTTGAAAATATCGACTCCGGGCCCGCTTGGTCAAAACCCGAGGTTCGTTCCAAAATCCTCTTACCCATTCACCCTCGAGCTCGAATATGTAATTAGTTTTGGAATCCGATCCCGAATTGAGGTCTAAATCCCCAAATTTCCGAAATCCCTAGTTCTACCCTAACCCCTAATTCTACCATGAAATTCTAGATTCTTAGGTTGAATTCTAGTGAAATGATGTAAAATATTGAAAGAAACAAGTTAAGGAACACTTACCTATGATTTGGGGAAGAAAACATCTTTGAAAAATTGCCCTAGGCCTCCTATCCTTTTGAAAACGAGAAGAAAAATGGATAGAGTCCGAATTATATGCTCACTGCCCAGCGACCTTCGCACCTGCGGTGCTTTTGTCGCACCTGCGCATCCGCATGTGCGGATGGGGTGTGCGCTTCTGCGGAAAAGGGCTGGGCCAACTGAGGCCGCACTTGCGGACAGGGTGCCGCTTCTACGGAGAAAAGTCCGCATCTGTGAATAAACGAAGTCCAGGCCTGGGTCGCATCTGCGGGGCTTTCGCTTGCACCTGCGAGCTCGCACCTGCGACCAAAGGCTCGCAGGTGCGGTCACACCAGATTTGGTGCATCAGCAGCCTTGTTGAGGTTTGAACTCAACTCGCGCATTGCCCGAATGGAACCCGAGCCCTCGGGGTTCCAAACCAAACATGCACGCAAGTCTAAAAATATCATACGGACCTGCTCGCGCGATCAAATCGCCAAAATAACACCTAGAACTCTAAATTTAGCACCAAATCAAATGACATTCTCAAGAACACTTTAAAATTTCTCTTTTCTCAACTAGACGTCCGAATCACGTCAAATCAACTCCGTTTCTCACCAAATTTCACAGACATGTCTTAAATATCATAATGAACCTGTACCGAGCTCCAGAACTAAAATATAGACCCGATATTAACAATGCCAAATATCAATCAATTCTAAAAAATAAATAATTTTTAAACTTTTAATTTTCATCAAAAATTCATAACTCAAGCTAAGGACCTCCGAATTTGATTCCGGGCATACGCCCAGTCCCATAATTCGATATGGATCTACCGGGACTGTCAAAGCACGAATCCAGGCTGGTTTACCAAAAATGTTGACCGAAATTAACTAAAATTAATTTTTAAGGAAACAATTCTTATTTTCATTAGTTTTCAACATAAAATTTTTCTGTAAACCTGCCCAGCCTGCTCACGCAAATCGAGGAGGGTAAAAATGAGATTTTTAAGGTTTAAGAGCGCAGATTCGAGTTCTAAAACATAAGATGACCTTTTGGGTCATCACAGTTGCTTTATTAATTTTTCGAGCGGAGTTGGAAATTTGTTATAAATTGATTAATTATGAGTATTAGAGTACATTTTGATTGGGTTGCATCTTAATTGACTATTTTGGAGCGACGAACATCGGTTTGAAGTGTTAGAGAGGCTTTGGAGCCGGTTATAAAATTTTCGTAGCGAGGTAAGTTTCCTATCTAACTCTGTGAGGAGAAAATTACCCCTAGGTGATATGTTTGATGTGTGCTACTTGTTATGGGGACTACGTACGCGCGAGGTGACGAGAGCCCGTACGTAGCTACATTCATGTTATTGTCCGGGTAGACTTAGGTTCACATCATGCTATAGTTGTACTATTTGAGTTGTCTCTCGCCTATTTATTTCCTCTGTTTTGCATTACTACTTGAGACTAGAATTTCTTTGTAGAGACTTCATGAGTTCATGATTAGTCACCGAATAATGTTACTCCTCTTCCGGCATGTTTTCGGGATACATACATATATGTTTCATTGAAAGGTTTTTGTTAAAGAAATTACAACTCACACGTTTATTCGTGAGTGGGGTCAAGGACCCGTCAAAGCTTCTTATTCTTATGAGATCGGGACATTCGCCTCGGCAGGATTATGTATTTCACTCTTATGGGATCGGGCCGTTCGCCTCGGCAGGATTTATGTACCACACTCTCATGGGAGCGGGCCGTTCGCCACGGTAGTTTAATAAATACATCTATGGTTCGTGCCGTTCGACCCTCAGCAGTGAATAGTTTAAATATTTATGTTGGATCGGGCTGTACGCCTCGGCATTTCTTATATCATATCCTCATGGAATCGTGCGTAATATTTGGCAAGAAGCCAGGGTATCTGTACATTTTCCCCTAATTCGAATTATAACAACCTGCTTGGTGAGACCTAGTATATATATATATATATATATATATGCTCCGATTGAGGAGCAATTTGTTAATTAAGAGCTTGAGTTTATTGTAAGGAGGATAATTGTACCACATATTTACACTTGTTTATTTCATATGTTTACTTCGCCTCGTCTTTTCTCACCTCCTTACTGTACTTGATATTATTGGACTACTAGTGAGTGTTGATGTCGATCCCTCATTACTACTTCTCCGGGGTTAGGCTAGATACTTGCTGGGTATACGTTGATTACGTACTCATGCTATACTTGCTGCACATTTTTGTGCAGGTACATATGGGACTAGTGGTCTTGTGAGAGCAGAGGTGTGTATGCATGCGGGGACTTACGTGAGCTGCATTCCATACTACGACCCACAGCCGGCAAAGTCTCCTTTAGAGTATTTATATTTCTCTTGTCCAAATTTATATTCCGGACAAATGCTGTATTTTATTTTACATTCTTAGCTGATGCTCATGCACTTGTGACACCGGGTTTTGGGGTAATTATGGGTTGTTCAGTATTGAAATTGTTAAAAGTATTATTATTTAATTTGTAAAACCCCATGCTTTACTATTTAATTGAAGGAAATATGATTTCAAAAATATTAAAAATGAGAACCAAATTAGGTATTTATTTTTGGCTTGCCTGACAGCGGTGTCCGGCCCCATCACAACTTTTAAAGGATTTTGGGTCGTGACACACTAGTTCTTGATCATGTTCTATTTCTTCAATTTTTTCATTCCTTTTTCTAATTTTTGTATTCTTTATCATAACTTTATGTTGTGTATATAACATTTTTTACAAAAACCCATGTCATTTTGTTTTAATTGTTTTTGTATTTGTATATGCGTACATTTTTCTTATAATATTTCCATTATATGTTGTATTTTGTGTCCTATAGACCATTTTGCATTTGGGTTTTGTGTTACTCCATATCTTTTATACCAACTCTCTTCTATTTCTCTTCCTAAAATTCCTGGTAATTTATTAAATAAATTTTTACCTAAGTCCTGGTCAAACGCATTTCCACAAATAGTACAATAGTAGAAATATTCATTTAAGAATGTCATGACCCAAAATCCATTAAAGGTCGTGATGGCACCGGACCCCGCTGTCAGGCAAGCTAAAAATAAATACTAAATTTAGTTCTCATTTTAATATTTTTAAAATCATATTTCCTTCAATTAAATAGTAAAAGGTGAAATTTACAGTGTAAATAATAATATTTTACAACATATTTCAATACAGAACAACCCATATCACCCCAAAACCCGGTGTCACAAGTGCATGAGTTTCAACTAGAAATGCAGAATAAAATACAACATCTGTCCGGAATACAAATTCGGACAGGAGAAAAATATAAATATTCTGAAGGAGACTCTGCCGGTTGCGAATTCGTAGCATGGAATGCAGCTCACCTAAGTCCCCGCAATAACTGCGCCTCTGCGCCCACAAGGCCACTAGACATATATGCACCTACATAAAAATGTGCAACAAGTGTAGTATGAGAATACATGGGCTAATATTTAAAGTACATCTAAAGTTTTTCTAGTGTTTTAAGGTATTTTATTTGTTTTGTCTCTTTCCGATTCGAGACATTTATTTGTGTATTTTTTTATTTTTTTATTTATTATTATTATTATTATTATTATTATTTTACTTATTATAATGAGTCGTGAGTTACTTCATGACTCATTTTGCTCCCTCACAATTACTTTCTAGTAATAGGTCTTGAAATATATCTAGCCCCAATTAATTATATTCTCCCATGACCCCGCATTCAATGGGAATATGAAAGAAATGTAATTAGTAGCCTAGCCTCAAACATCATATTTATTTACAAAGAAACATATTTATGCTAACAGAAAATCAAATAAAATTTATAAATGAAGATAATAACTCATGAAAATTCTAACTTATACTTCAATAGTGAAACAAAGAAAGAATCTATATCCTTAGACTACTTTAAGTAACTAACATGTAACATCATACTAAAACAAATTTAACTAATAAAATATGAAGTTGTATACAATAAAGAACTTCACTGTAATCTAACTTACAGTTAAGTTGAGACGTGGAGAATGTGATCTAATTTACGAGATTTCTTTTTTTAAAAAAAGTAAAAGTATTCCTACTAAATTAACACTCGATAATTTTCCGCTTTCATGGCTAAGTAATCAAACATTTATAAACGTGTATTCCAAGAAGAACAAAATCTTTTTTTTTAAGAGAAAAACCTATCATAATCTTATAAAAAAAATATATCGTAATTTATGGCCTATTTACAAGAGTGACTGGGCAAAATTAATAGAAAGATGACTTCAAGGATTAATTAAACCAAGTGTTCAAACCTAAATTTATTCATCACGAATTTATGGACTGAACTTCGAAGATGATTTGAATCAACTAAGACTAGAGATATATTTTAAGAACACTATATATACTAAATTATAGAGATAGATGACGATAAATCAGACACCAAACAAGCACACACATTTGTATTCAGCAAACTTTTACGAAAATTAATACAAATATTAACACACATTCATGCTTAAATCATGATATTATCATTGAACTAACAAGGATATTTAATATTACCTTTTGCGAAGATTTCACATTAGATAAATAGCTACAATTTACTGATTTCCTAAGTTGAAATTAGTTAACTTTCGGATCCGCAAACTCAGAACTTCGAACAATCCCGAATTTCGGCTTCGAACACAAGAATTCGGCCAAAACTATATCTTCAGTAAATTCGTACTCCAAGAACGATGTTCTTTTGTCTTCGTTGCTAGTTTTGTCTTATGAAATTGCCTCCCTTTTCTAAAATCTCGTTTTTCTTTCCTTTAGTTTTTCTTACTCTCCGTCACTTCAATTTTTTGTTCCCCTCCATTTCATTGCCCTCCCTCTCTTCTTTGTTTTTCATTTGTGTAGTGTATGGATTTGTTTTATAGTGCTTAGAAAACTAGTGATTGTGAAGTGGTGTAAGATCGTGTATATGCTGAGTGTGGGATCGTGTGTGTGTCGTGTGTGTGGGGGTGAAAGAATTGGGGACATAGGGGTTGGGACGTGAGGTAGTGATTAGTTTTATTATATAGGAATTAATCTTTTGGTTTATTTTATTTTTTCTTCTTTTTTTGTTTTTTGTTTTTTCTTTAAAAAAAATAAAATTTAGAGATAAGAAAATTAACTACCTAATATTTAGACTAAAATAATATAGGCAAACTAAATATTTACACTATAATTAAATGAAACTCAAAATATACTAAAGCTAAACTAACTTATTTATTATAATTCTAATTAAAAGAAACCATATATTGTTACCTCGTGCGGAGGGTCATGGGAGTATATCCCACGGGAAGATTATATAAGTGTGACATGTAGTCACTTGATTGATTAAATATTGAAACCAAGTATGGAGATTTGGTACTATCGCCAATGTGAGAGTTTAGGCCTGAAAGGCGCTCTATTCGAATGGTTGGAAATTGTGAAAGTTTGTTCCGGATTCGACGGTTGTTCTTGTGTGTCATGGCAAAAAGGTCATTGTGGATCCTTGAGAGGGTATTTGCCTAAGCATGTTATGATCAGAATCGATTTGGGGTCCGTTGATGGGTCCAGATATGGATGTGTATTCTACACCAGCCTGGTGTATTCATTCAACATAGCATTCCTTATGGAGGAGTTTTCAGGCGTGGGATGTTAATTTCGTCGCCAGCTATTTCATGTAAAACTCTATTGTGCCATGCGGGTTGTGAGTCAGCTTAATGAATTGTACAATGTTTTGAGGTCCCGCGTAGAGGTGGTGTTATGTGAGCAGGATGACTCTCGAGATGCAGATCATATATCGCACCTTAGTTGTGCTTGAGTTTTATAGTGTATGACGCTACACGTCTCCTCGGGATTTGTATTATGCACTTGGCGTGCTTATGGTTGATATTCGGGAATTTCGTAAGGTATAAACATTTCTAGCTTGATGGGTATTTCCCCAATTATTACTATGTGCGGATCGGGTGGCACGCCGCCACAGAGATGTTGTTTGGATCCGGTTGCACGTCGCAACGGGTATCATGGTTAGATCGGGTTGCACGCCGCAATGGTGTCATGTGTGGATTGGGTTGCACGCCACAACAGTGTGATGTTGAGTACAACTCCCTATACCTATTCTTGTGTGTTTATTTTCTCAGTCCCTGGGGAAGGTTCATAACATCTTTTCGGTTGTTTAAATTAGTTACGTGGGTTGAGTAGTCCTTTCCAGAGTTCGTTTTCCTTATGTACCACTTTCGAGTTTGTCGATTGTTGGCACATGGTGGCAGCATATGAGACCTTTGTTAGTGTTTTTGGTGCCTTATTTCCGTAACGACTTGTACTGGGTGAGACGAGATTTTTGGACTTGGGATCAGTGCGATCAGATTTATATGAAGCATGTTAAAGAGCAAATATCATTATTTGGTTCATAATGAGGTAATGATTTTTGTCCGGAGGAGAGACTCAATCATTTGTTGACTCGGCAGTTGGTTATGAATTCCTACGCATCTCCTCTATCGTGGCAGTGTTGCAAGAGTTGGAACAAGACTTATATGAGTCATGAGGTGTGTTGTGAGCACCGAATTCGTGGTATTTCTGCTATTGTTGTCATAAGATGTTATTATGGTCATGTGAATAATGCGGTGCATGGTAAGAATTTAGTAAGGGTATACAATCATGTATTGGTACATCGTGTAGTGATTGAAATGGTGTTCGTATGTTTGAAACAGACCTGGTAGGGAATTTCAGATGTTAGAATTTGGCTCTAAGGCTAATTTGACTAAATGAAAGGGAGAATCTTCAGATTTTCTCGAGCTAATTTGCTCAACTAAATTGTGGTAGCACGGGTAGGTGCACGAGGTGTTAAACAGTGATTTCAGACAACTCCAGAATAGTTCTTAGCACGTTCGAGGACGAACGTATGTTTAAGTGAGAGAGAATGTAACGACCCGACTGGTCATTTTGAGCTCCAGCGCATCGTTCGTCAGTTTGAGGCCTTGCGTAGCTTCACTTTAGGTATTATGACTTGTGCGCATGGTCAAAATTGAATTTCGGGAAGTTCGGAGTTGATTTGGAAAGAAAATTCTAATTTCGGAAGCTTTAAGTTGGAAGAATTGACTAAGGTTTGATTTTTGAGAAAACGACCTAGGAATCGGGATCGAAAGGTTCCAACAGGTTTGTATGATGATTTTGGACTTGTGCGTATGTCCGGATCGGGTTTTGGATGACCCGGGAGTATTTCGGTGCTTATTGTGAAAGGTTGGTGTTCAGGTGAAAAATGAATTAAAATGTGAATTAGAGATTTAAAACTCAACTGAGTTGACTTTGGTCAACATTTTGAGCAAACAGACTCGGATCAGTGTTTTGACAGTTTTGGTAGGTCTGCATCATGATTTGGGACTTAGGCGTATGCCCGGAATCAAATTCAGAGGTCCCTAGCCCGAGATATGGAATTTTGATGAAAAATTAAAAGTTTAAGTTCAAATAGTGACCGGATGTCAAATTATGTGCAAACGACCCCGGAATAGAATTTGATGATTCCAATAGCTCCGTATAGTAATTTTGGACTTAGGAGCGTGATTAGAATTTTATTTGGAAGTCCGTAGTGAAATTAGGCTTGAAATGCCGAAAGTTGAATTTTTGGGAAGTTTGACCGAGGGGTTGACTTTTTGATATCGGGGTCAAAATCCGATTATGAAAATTTTCATAGCTCAGTTATGTTATTTATGACTTGTGTGCAAAATTTGAAGTCATTCCGAATTGATTTGATGTGTTTCGACACAAGATATAGAATTTGAAAGTTCAAAGTTCATTGATTTTGATTTGAGGTGCGATTCGTCGTTTTGATATTGTTTGATATAGTTTGAAGCCTCGGCTAAGTTCGTATGGTATTTTGAGACTTGTTGGAATAATTGGTTAAGGTCCCGAGGGTCTCGGGTGGATTTCGGAAGGTAAACGGAATGGATTTCGGACAAAGAGTGCTGGAAATTTCTGTTGCAGAAATGTCGTGCGTGGAGCCAACTTTGGAAGCTTATATCTCGCAATTCATAAGGAATCAGAACATTTTCAAAACATGAAAGTTGTAGTCGTTTGATTATAGTTTACAGAAAGTTAAACCATTCATTATTTAGACATTTGTACAGAAAGTTATGATGGATTGAATAAAGGCTGGTAGAGCAGTTTCGCCAGAAATTTCTGATGCATGAAGCCGGGTTTGGAAGCTTATATCTCGCAATTCATAAAGAATCAGAACATTTTCAAAACATAAAAGTTGTAGTCGTTGGATTATAGTTTCCAGAAAGTTAAACCATTTATCATTTGGACATTTGTACATGAAATTATAATCAATTGAAGGAAGGCTGGTAGAGATGTTTTTGGTGGACTTTTAGTGACGAAAAATGGACTTTTAGTGACGGAAAATGAACTTTTAGTGATGGATTGGCAGAAACTTAAGGACCAAAAATGGTCATTTCATTCATTTCATTTTGGATTTTTAGAGCACGGTTCTTGGGCGATTTTTGGGCGATTTTCACGGGAAAATATTGGGGTATGTGTTCCTTATCCTATATTGATTATATTTCATGATTCCATACTCATTTACATCATGAATCCGTGAATTTATGGAAGAAAAATCAAGATTTTTGCAAATTTTGGGCCCCACGGGCAAATTTTGATCTAATTTCGGATTATAATGAAAATGTAATATTTTCTTATGAAATTGATTACTATAATTTTTGTTGACTGTATCGAATTTATTATGACTAGATACGAGTCGATCGGAGTCGGAAAATCGAGGAAAAAGCATAATACTTGGTTAAATTGGAGCAAGTCGAGGTAAGTGACTTGTCTAACCTTGTGTGGGGGAAATTCCCCCTAGGATTGGTATTGATGTGATTATTGAAATATGTTGAAAGTCGTGTGCACGAGGTGACGAGTGTGTACGCGGGCTAAATTGCGAAAGATTATATTTTTAAATTGTGTAGATCACTGTTGCTCATTTATTAAATTATTTTATCTTGTTATATTCTTCATCATTGATCTGAGATATATACTTCAAATTTGTTTGATCTTTTCTTACTAATTGTTTTACCTGTTTAGTTGAAACTTGGTTTCTTTTATTCTGTGCATTATTTGAAGGTTGATTTTCTTTAAATTAAATATTATTAATATGAAGTATTTGACATTTTTAAACTTGATATTGAAGCAACGTAGTAAAGATTTTGAAATATTATTTTCCTAAATTAATTACTCCCGAATATTTTTATACTCATTGTGAGGGAGCCGTGAGCTCTTTATTGTGGAAGAATATTATTGTTGAATTATTTTGACATGAGCCGTGAGCTCTTTATTGTGGAAAAATATTATTATTGAATTATTTTGAGATGAGCCGTGAGCTCTTTATTGTGGAAAACTATTATTGATGATTTATTTTGGCATGAGCTGTGAGCTCTTTATTGTGGAAAAATATTGTTGTTGAATTATTTTGCCAAGTTAAATTATTTGAGCACTTGAGGTGCAAATTGTGATATATTGTGATATTGATACGCATGCGGTGGTTTAAGGTCTGGGTGTTGAAACGCATGCGGTGAGATAAAGGTGGCTTGATATGCGTGGCTAGTAGGGGTGACTACTAGAAGTCATGCGGTGTGATAAGGGTGGCTAAAACGCGGGATGCTATTTCGGGAAAAAATATTTTCTTTAAATAAATTGTGAAGGCTCCCGCGGTGATATAAGAAAATGAGATATTGTGAATTTATTTATGATTTGGGACTACGATGCGGTACCTCGAGAGTGCCCTTGTTGATATTGATTTATGGCCATAGTTGCCTTTGATTATTGTTGTGATTTTCTTAAAGTTGAAAAGAATTCTATTTTGTTTCAACGAGGTATTTATTTTCCATTATTTGATGTAATTAAATGTGACATACTACTTGATTCATTTTCATTGTCATTTTATCTTATAATATTGTTTAAACATTTTACCATGCCATTATTTATTTTCCAGCAGGGCCTGACCTGACCTCGTCACTACTCTACCGAGGTTAGGCTTGGCACTTACTGGGTACCGCTGTGGTGTACTCATACTACGCTTCTGCACATCTTTTTGTGCAGATCCAGGTACATCTTATCAGACCACGCATCAGTAAACTAGCTATACGAGGAGACTTCGAGGTATATCTGCCAGCGTCCGCAGACTTCGGAGTCCCCTTCTATCTTACTATGTTGTCTTCCTTATTTGCTTTAGACTCTGATGTATAGAGACATAAAGAATAAATTCTTAGAAGCTTGTGACTTATTTCTACCGGGTTTTGGGAGTTAAAATTGTTTGAATTGTAGTTTATTTATTTAAGATATTTATTATTATTCCGCATGGATAGGCTTACCTAGTCTTAGAGACTAGGTGCCATCACGACATCCTACGGAGGGAATTTGGGTTCGTGACATGTTGGTATCAGAGCACTAGGTTCATAGGTGTTATGAGTCACAAGCAGGTTTAGTAGAGTCTTGTGGATCGGTACGGAGACATCTGTACTTATCTTCAGGAGGCTATGGAACTGTTAGGAAAATATTCACTTCTTTGATTCCTTATCATGCGACATTGATTTAGCGTGAAACATATATCTCATATTCCTTTGTATCCACTCGTGTATGACATTGCGCACTCAATATCAGTTGTGCGTCGATGGTTCGTGATGCCGCAGATGGACTACGAGGGAGCCAGAGATGCTTAAACATTGCCTTAACGTGTGGTTACGACTGAAGATGTGGGCGTATTGAGAGATCACCTAGTGAATCATGTGCGGGGTGCAACAGACATTGGCGTCTGGTTGATTTATAAGAGCTGTGAAGGTTATTATTGTGGATCATCGGACGTTGTGACCTATGACTTCACGCCGTCCACTATCAATGGGTGGATTGCGGGTTCATGTATTATATCAGTTTTGGGCCTGAAATGTATATATGTGGTACTGAAAGGTTCCCTAAAATTTACACATATTTAAGGCCTGAGATTTCGTAGAGGATAAGGTTGGGACTTGCGGTATGTCCGCCTCCTTAATAATCCTATACTTCAATACCAAAGGAGTTATAGAAACAACTCTAAATTCATAGAAGGTCTACTTAGCGTGGACGTCACTGTTGCGGATTTTGGGGTGCTTCGGAGTAATTACACTTGTTGACGAGAGTCTGTACTATGTGGTTCGTGATAAGATTTGTCTGTATGGAGCTCTACTTTCGTGATCGTTGTGTATAAATAGGGGTAAGGGTTACCCCAAAGAAGAATCGAAGAGTTTGTTAAGAAATTGGTCAGCTCAACAGTGTTGAGTCAGCATAACAAAAGAAGAAATTTGCCTTGGGAGAGATAATTCTCCACCAGTGTTCGTGGCAAGCCTATGAAGAGGGCAGACCAGCCAATGCAACACCGCCCACTTGGCTCAGTTCTCAGAAACACTTTTGAAAGAGTTTGTTTTTTGGACTCTCCGTAATGCGTGGCGCATAGGGTTTGAACGGTTGCGTCATGTCACCATTGACGATGTCAGAATATGCCATCAAGTTCAATAAGTTAGCCCGTCATACTCCTACTTTTCTTCCTACACCCAGAGGGCGAGTCCATAGACTCATTAAAGAACTCAATTATGGTCATAAAATTTTGTACGACTCGGGAGCTACAAGCTGATACTTCATTGCTGCTAGTTGTACAAATTACCAAGATATTAGAATGTGTTCGGGGTGAGGAAAAAGGAAACTAAGGAGACCAAGATGTCTCAAGGTTCTGGGGGATTCAGTGGATTCTACTCTGCAAGTATAAATCATTATGGAGGGGGCTCGGGCAGGCGGCCAGCCCAATCCGCACATCGGATTACTCGGGGTGCTCCAGTAAGTTCTTTTAAGGCACTACCGACATGAGTTCCTACAATGGTTATTCCAGTTATCTGCACAGACTCAATATGAGCAGCCTAACCCGCAAAAGGGTTGTTATGAATATGGTGATACTAGGCACATCATGAGAAAAATTGTCAAAAACTTGGGAGAGACTTATTTCATCAAAGCACTCAGGCTATGTGTCCCATTGCAGTTACTACACCACCCACACGACTAGTTAGGGGTGGAGGACAGACGGGTAAAAGGCGTCCTAGAGGTGGAGACCCTGCCGTTGATATATTTATTTTATGGTATGGCAGAGGTCGCTACATCAGATGGTGTCATTACAGGTTTGACCTCGATTTAATATAAAGGAATAATTTCCTTAAGTTGATTCGGTTCTCAATATCGAAACTAGTCTTCCTATTGTGCTCCACTTATGAGTGAGCTTCATAATTCTATAATTTACGCATGTGTTTACCCCTGTTGGGAGATTTTATGGAGATAACTACGCCTATTATTTCGTGTTGGTCACTAATAAGAGCTGCGAGGCTAAATGTGGCTTTCTGTTACTCGTTTCGGTAAATTTTGATGTAAATTCCGAATAATTAATTGCAAATTATGAATTATATGCCCTACCGGTATGGGGTTCATTATGTGTTGTGATTTGGTGTAACCGAAATTATTTAAAAGGAGAAAATAAAAATTTTCAATTGGCACGATGTGCATATTACTTGTGATTCAGAACTGAGGACGAGATCCTCACATTTTTATATAAATTGATATGTTTAAACCGGGCTACGAGCTGCGGTGGAAGTTACATAAGGACGAGATCCTTGTGAGAAAAATTCTTGTGTTTAAGTTCTCCCTTGTGAAATTAAATTTGTACTATAGTACTAATAGGGAGTCATGCCTGTTAGGCTTATTTGAAAATTCTTATATGAAATTCTCTGTGCATAGTTGTCAAATTCGTGTTGTAATTATTAATTTTTAACCTACAAGGTAGGTGCCCGCCTAGGTGGCGTTAAATGTGACTCGTTAATTCGGGTAAATAATTATGAAATCTTCATGCCTCGCATCTAGTTATCATTATTGTAAAGGTTTGCAATGAGATTTTTGTTAACATGAGGTTAAATGACGATTCTGTAATTGATTATGAATAACTATTAAGACCAAATTGATCCAAGAGGGTGCCCCACTTACAGGCTCAGACGAGTGTGAGTTAAGCTTTCAGAAGCTCAAGATCACTTTGACTCCGACACAAGCGTTGGTATTACTTACATGTTCAGGGCCTTATACTGTGTATTGTGACGCGTCGCGTATTGGTCTCGGCGCGATGTTGTTGCAAGATGGTAGGGTGATTGCCTACGCGTATAGACAGTTAAAGGTACATAAAAAATAAAAAAATAAAAAAAAATTCGGTCCACGACCTTGAGTTAGCAGCTATTGTTCGTGCCTTGTAGAATTTGGCTCCATTATTTGTACGGTGTCCATTGTGAGGTCTACACCGATCACCGAAATCTACAATATCTGTTTAAACAGAAGGATCTTAATTTGCAGCAGCGGAGATGGTTGGAGTTACTTAAGGATTATTATATCACCATTCTCTATCATCTTGGGAAGGCCAATGTAGTGGCCGATGCCTTGAGTCATAAGGCGGAGAGTTTGGGCAGCTTAGCATATTTACCGGTAGCAGAGAGGCCTCTAGCCTTGGATGATCAGACCTTGGCCAACCAGTTTGTTAGACTGGATGTTTCCGAGTTGAGCCGAGTTTTGCTTGTGTGGTTTCTCAGTCTTCTCTTTATGATCGTATCATGGAACGTCAGTATGATGACCCCCATCTGCTTGTCTTTAAGGACACAGTTTAGCATGACGATGCCAAGGAAGTCACAATTGGAGATGAAGATGTATTACAGATGCAGGGCAGGCTATGTGTGCCTAATATAGATGGTTTTCGTGAATTGATTCTCCAGGAGGCTCACAGTTTGCGGTACTCCATACATTCGGGTATTGCGAAGATGTAGCAGAACTTGAGGCAACATTATTGGTGGAGGAAGATGAAGAAAGACATAGTGGAGTATGTAGCTCGGTGTCTAAATTGTCAACAAGTGAAATTTGAGCATCAACGACCTTGTGGATTGCTTCATAAGTTAGTGATTCCAGAATGGAAATGGGAGAGGATCACTATGGATTTCGTTGTTGGGCTCTCACGGACTCAGAGAAAGTTCAATGGAGCTTGGGTGATTGTGGATAGATTGACCAAGTCAGCTCATTGCAATCCTATGATGACTACCTACTCTTCCGAGCAATTGGCTTGAATCTATATTCGTAAGATTGTCAGATTTCACGGCATATCGGTATCTATCATCTCTGATCGGGGTACACAGTTTACATCACGGTTCTGGAGGGCAGTACAACGTGAGTTGGGTACTCGGGTAGAGTTGAGTACAATATTTAACCCTCAGACAGACGGGCAGTCCGAACGCACTATTCAGATACTGGAGGATATGCTTCGTGCGTGTGTGATAGATTTTGGGGGTGCTTGGGATCAGTTCTTACCACTTGCGTAGCTTGCTTACAACAACAGTTGTCAATCAAGCATTCAGATGGCTCCGTATGAGGCCTTGTATGGTAGGTGGTGCCAGTCCCCAATGGGTTGGTTCGAACCGGGCGAGGCTAGGCTATTGGGTACAGACTTGGTTTAGGATGCCTTGGAAAAGGTTAAGTTGATTCAGGATTGACTTCGTACAGCCCAATCTAGACAGAAGATTTATGCGAATCGGAAGGTTCATGATGTTGTTTTCATGGTTGGTGAGCGGGTATTGCTCCGAGTTTCGCCTATGAAGGGTGTGATGAGGTTCGGGAAGAAGGACAATTTGAGCCCTAGGTATATTGGGCCTTTAGAGATTCTTAAAAGAGTTGGATAGGTGGCTTACAGACTTGCGCTACCACCTAGTCTCTCTGCAGTTCAACCGGTATTCCATGTTTCTATGCTTCGAAAATATCACGGCGATCCGTCTCATGTGCTAGACTTCTGTTCGGTTCAGTTGGACAAGAATCTATCTTATGTTGTGGAACCAATGGCTATTTTGGATAGGCATGTTCGAAAGCTAAGGTCAAAGAACATTACTTCCGTGAAGGTTCAGTGGAAGGGTCATCCGGTCGAGGAGGCGACTTGGGAGACCAAGCATGATATGTGCAGCTGTTATCCACACTTATTCACCAGCTTAGGTACTTTTTCTAACTCCGTTCAAGGACGAACGTTTGTTTTAGAGGTGGAGAATGTGATGACCCAAAATGTCATCTTTAAATTTAATGATTAATTATGTGATCTAAGCACTATTTACCATTACTCGACTTGCGTGTGCAGTTCGTAAAAAATTTTCGAAAAGTTTTCAGGTGAAAAATGAATTAAAATGTGAATTAGAGCTTTAAAACTCAACTGAGTTGACTTTGGTCAACATTTTGAGCAAACAGACTCGGATCAGTGTTTTGATAGTTTTGGTAGGTCTGTATCGTGATTTGGGACTTAGGCGTATGCCCGGAATCAAATTCCTGAGGTCCCTAGCCCGAGATATGGAATTTTGATGAAAAATTAAAAGTTTAAGTTCAAATAGTGACCGGATGTCAAATTATGTGCAAAAGACCCCGGAATAGAATTTGATGATTCCAACAGCTCCGTATGGTGATTTTGGACTTAGGAGCGTGATCGGAATTTTATTTAGAAGTCCGTAGTGGAATTAGGCTTGAAATGCCGAAAGTTGAATTTTTGGGAAGTTTGACCGAGGGGTTGACTTTTTGATATCGGGGTCGAAATACTATTCTAAAAATTTTCATAGCTCAGTTATGTTATTTATGACTTGTGTACAAAATTTGAAGTCATTCTGAATTGATTTGATGTGTTTCGACACAAGATATAGAATTTGAAAGTTCAAAGTTCATTGATTTTGATTTGAGGTGCGATTCGTCGTTTTGATGTTGTTTGATGTAGTTTGAAGCCTCGACTAAGTTCGTATGGTATTTTGAGACATGTTGGAATAATTGGTTAAAGTCCCGAGGGTCTCTGGTGGATTTCGGAAGGTAAACGGAATGGATTTCGGACAAAGAGTGCTGGAAATTTCTGTTGCAGAAATTTCGTGCGTGGAGCCAACTTTGGAAGCTTATATCTCGCAATTCATAAGGAATCAGAAATTTTCAAAATATGAAAATTGTAGTCGTTTGATTATAGTTTCCAGAAAGTTAAACCGTTCATTATTTGGACATTTGTACAGAAAGTTATGACGGATTGAATGAAGGCTGGTAGAGTAGTTTCGCCAGAAATTTCGCTAGAAATTTCTGATGTGTGGAGCCGACTTTGGAAGCTTATATCTAGCAATTCATAAGGAATCAGAACATTTTCAAAACATGAAAGTTGTAGTCGTTGGATTATAGTTTCCAGAAAGTTAAACCATTTATCATTTGGACATTTGTAAATGAAGTTATGATCAATTGAAGGAAGGCTGGTAGAGCAGTTTCTGGTGGACTTTTAGTGACGAAAAATGGACTTTTAGTGACGGAAAATGGACTTTTAGTGATGGATTGGCAGAAACTTAAGGACCAAAAATGGTCATTTCATTCATTTCGTTTTGAATTTTTAGAGCACGGTTCTTGGGCGATTTTCACGAGAAAATATTGGGGTAAGTGTTCCTTATCCTATATTGATTATATTTCATGATTCCATACTCATTTACATCATGAATCCGTGAATTTATGGAAGGAAAATCAAGATTTTTGCAAAATCTTCCAAAAACGAAAATTTAAGATTTGGAGGTCGAGTTGTTATCGGATTTTGGTAAAATTGGTATGGGTGGACTCGTAATTTAATGGGTTGTCGGATTTTATAAGTTTCGCCGGATTCCGAGATATGGGCCCCACGGGCAAATTTTGAGCTAATTTCGGATTATAATGAAAATATAATATTTTCTTATGAAATTGATTACTATAATTTTTATTGACTGTATTGAATTAATTATGACTAGATACGAGTCGATCGGAGTCGGAAAATCGAGGAAAAAGCATAATACTTGGTTAAATTGGAGCAAGTCGAGGTAAGTGACTTGTCTATCCTTGTGTGGGGGAAATTTTCCCTAGGATTGGTATTGATGTGATTATTAAAATGTGTTGAAAGTCGTGTGCACGAGGTGACGAGTGTGTACACGGGCTAAATTGCGAAAGATTATATTTTTAAATTATGTAGATCACTGTTGCGCATTTATTAAATTATTTTATCTTGTTATATTCTTCATCATTGATCTGAGATATATACTTCAAATTTGTTTGATCTTTTCTTACTAATTGTTTTACCTGTTTAGTTGAAACTTGGTTTCTTTTATTCTGTGCATTATTTGAAGGTTGATTTTCTTTAAATTAAATATTATTAATATGAAGTATTTGACATTTTTAAACTTGATATTGAAGCAACGTAGTAAAGATTTTGAAATATTATTTTCCTAAATTAATTACTCATGAATATTTTTCTACTCATTGTGAGGGAGCCGTGAACTCTTTATTGTGGAAGAATATTATTGTTGAATTATTTTGACATGAGCCGTGAGCTCTTTATTGTGGAAATATATTATTGTTGAATTATTTTGACATGAGCCGTGAGCTCTTTATTGTGATAAACTATTATTGATGATTTATTTTGGCATGAGCCGTGAGCTCTTTATTGTGGAAAAATATTGTTGTTTAATTATTTTGGCAAGTTAAATTATTTGAGCACTTGAGGTGCAAATTGTGATATATTGTGCTATTGATACGCATGCGGTGGTATAAGGTCTGGTTGTTGAAACGCATGTGGTGAGATAAGGGTGGCTTGATACTCGTGGATAGTAGGGGTGACTACTAGAAGTCATGAGGTGTGATAAGGATGGCTAAAACGCGGGATGCTATTTCGGAAAAAAATATTTTCTTTAAATAAATTGTGAAAGCTCCCGCGGTGATATAAGAAAATGAGATATTGTGAATTTATTTATGATTTGGGACTACGATGCGGTACCTCGGGAGTGCCCTTGTTGATATTGATTTATGGCCGTAGTTGCCTTTGATTATTGTTGTGATTTTCTTAAAGTTGAAAAGAATTCTGTTTTGTTTCAATGAGGTATTTATTTTCCATTATTTGATGTAATTAAATGTGACATACTACTTGATTCATTTTCATTGTCATTTTATCTTATAATATTGTTTAAACATTTTACCATGCCATTATTTATTTTCCAGCAGGGCATGAACTGACCTCGTCACTACTCTACCGAGGTTAGACTTGGCACTTACTGGGTACCGATGTGGTGTACTCATACTACGCTTCTGCACACATTTTTGTGCAAATCCAGGTACATCTTATCAGACCACTCATCAGTAAACTAGCTATACGAGGAGACTTCGAGGTACATCTGCCAGCGTCCGCAGACTCCGAAGTCTCCTTCTATCTTACTATGTTGTCTTCCTTATTTGCTTTAGACTCTGATGTATAGAGACATAAAGAATAAATTCTTAGAAGCTTGTGACTTGTTTCTACCGGGTTTTGAGAGTTAAAATTGTTTGAATTGTAGTTTATTTATTTAAGATATTTATTATTATTCCGCATTGATAGGCTTACCTAGTCTTAGAGACTAGGTGCCATCACGATATCCTACGGAGGGAATTTGGGGTCGTGACACCTAACCTCGGTAGAGTAGTGACGAGGTCAGGTGAGGCCCAATTGGAATATAATAATGGCATGGTAAAATATTTATCAATGTAGTAAAATTAAATGACATTGGAAATGAATCAAATAGTATGTCACATTTAATGACACCAAATAATTGCAAATAATATCTCGTGGAATCAAAACAAAATTTTCTTCAACTTTATGAAAATCACAACAATTAATCGAAAGCAACTATGGCCATAAATCAATATCAACAAGGGCACTACCGAGGTACCGCCTCGTAGTCCCAAGTTATAAATAATTTCACAATATCTCATTTTCTTATATCACTGCGGGAGCCTTCACAATTTATTTAAAGAAAATATTTTTTTTCAGAAATAGCATCCCGCGTTTTAGCCACCCTTATCACACTGCATGACTTCTAGTAGTCACCCCTACTAGCCACGCGTATCAAGCCACCCTTATCTCACCGCATGCGTTTCAACACCCAGACCTTATACCACCGCATGCGTATCAATATCACAATTTGCACCTCAAGTGCTCAAATAATTTAACTTGCCAAAATAATTCAACAACAATATTTTTTCACAATAAAGAGCTCACGGCTCATGCCAAAATAAATCATCAATAATATTTTTCTACAATAAATAATTCAATAATAATATTTTTCCACAATAAAGAGCTCACGGCTCATGTCAAAATAATTCAACAAAAATATTTTTTCACAATAAAGAGCTCACGGCTCATGTCAAAATAATTCAACAATAATATTTTTCCACAATAAAGAGCTCACTGCTCAATCACAATGAGTACAAAAATCTTACAAAAATATTCAGGAGTAAATAATTCAGGAAAATAATATTTCAAAATCTTTAATATGTTGCTTCAATATCAAGTTTAAAAATGTCAATTACTTCATATTAATAATATTAAATTTAAAGAAAATCAACCTTCAAATAATGCACAGAATAAAAAAAACCAAGTTCCAACTAAACAAAAAAAAACAATTAGCCGGAAATAGTCAAACAAATTTAAAATATAAACATTAAATCAATAATAAAGAATATAACAAAATAAAATAATTTAATTAATGCATAACAGTGATCTACAGAATTTAAAATATAATCATTCACATTTAGCACTGTACACACTCGTCACCTCGTGTACACGACTTTTCACACATTATAATTATTAATCCTAGGGAGAATTTCTCCCACACAAGGTTAGACAAGTCACTTACCTCGACTTGCTCCAATTTAACCAAGTATTATGCTTTTTCCTCGATTTTTCGACTCCGATCAACTCGTATCTAGTCATAATTAATTCGATACAGTCAACATAAATTATAGTAATCAATTTCATAAGAAAATATTAAATTTTCAATAAAATCCGAAATTAGTTCAAAATTTGCCCGTGGGGCCCACATCTCGGAATCTGCCGAAACTTATAAAATCCGACAACCCATTCAATTACGAGTCCACCCATACCAATTTTACCAAAATCCGATAACAACTCAACCTCCAAATCTTAAATTTTCGTATTTGGAAGATTTTGCAAAAATCTTGATTTTTCTTCCATAAATTCACGGATTCATGATGTAAATGAGTATGGAATCATGAAATATAATCAATATAGGATAAGGAATACTTACCCCAATGTTTTCCCGTAAAAATGGCCCAAAAATCGCCCAAGAACCGTGCTCCAAAAATTCAAAACGAAATGAATGAAATGACCATTTTTGGTCTTAAGTTTCTGCCAATCCGTCACTAAAAGTCCATTTTCCGTCACTAAAAGTCCATTTTTCGTCACTAAATGTCCATCAGAAACTGCTCTATCATCCTTTCTTCAATCAATCATAACTTTATGTACAAATGTCCAAATGATGAATGGTGTAACTTTGTGGAAACTAGAATCAAACGACTATAACTTTCATGTTTTGAAATTTTTCAGATTTCTTTATGAAGTTCGAGATATAAGCTTCCAAAGTCGGCTCCACACATTAGAAATTTCTGGCGAAGTTTCTGGCAAAACTGCTCTACCAGCCTTCATTCAATCCATCATAACTTTCTGTACAAATGTTCCAATGATGAATGGTTTAACTTTCTGGAAACAAGAATCAAAAGGCTACAACTCTTATGTTTTAATAATTTTTTGATTCCTTATACATTGCACGATATAAGCTTCCAAATTTGGCTCCACGCACCAGAAATATCTGGTGAAATTTCCAGCAGCCTTCTTTGTCCGAAATCCATTCCGTTTACCTTCTGAAATCCACCCGAGACCCTCGGGACCTTAACCAATTATACCAACATGTTCCAAAATACAATACAAAGTTAGTCGAGGCTTCAAACCACATCAAACAACATCAAAACGACGAATCGCACCTCAAATCAAAACCTATGAACTTTGAACTTTCAAATTCTATATCTTGTGCCAAAACACATCTAATCAATTCGGAATGACTTCAAATTTTGTACACAAGTCATAAATGACATAACAGACCTATTCCAATTTCCAGAATTGGATTTCGACCTCGATATCAAAAAGTCAACACCCCGGTCAAACTTCCCAAAAATTCAACTTTTGGCATTTCAAGCCTAATTCCACTACGGACTTCCAAATAAAATTCCGTTCATGCTCTTAAGTCCAAAATCACCATACAGATCTGTTGGAATCATCAAAATTCTATTCCGGGGTCGTTTGCACATAATTTGACATCCGGTCACTATTTGAACTTAAACTTTTAATTTTTCATCAAAACTCCAAATCTCGGGCTAGGGACCTCGGAATTTGATTCCGGGCATACGCCTAAGTCCCAAATCACGATACGGACCTACCAAAACTATCAAAACACTGATCCAAGTCCGTTTGTTCAAAATGTTGACCAAAGTCAACTTAGTTGAGTTTTAAAGCTCTAATTCACATTTTAATTCATTTTTCACCTGAAAACTTTCCGGAAAATTTTACGGACTGCGCACGCAAGTCGAGGAATGATAAATAGTGTTTTTTGAGGTCTTAGAATACAAAATTAATTATTAAATTTAAAGATGACATTTTGGGTCATCACATTCTCCACCTCTAAAACAAACGTTCGTCCTCGAACAGAGTTAGAAAAAGTACCTAAGCTGGTGAATAAGTGTGGATAACATCTGCGTATATCATGCTCGGTCTCCCAAGTCGCCTCCTCGACCGGATGACCCCTCCACTGAACCTTCACGGAAGCAATGTTCTTTGACCTCAGCTTTCGAACATGCTTATCCAATATAGCCATTGGTTCCTCAACATAAGATAGATTCTTGTCCAACTGAACCGAACTGAAGTCTAACACATGAGACGGATCGCCGTGATATTTTCGAAGCATGGAAACATGGAATACCGGATGAACCGCAGAAAGACTAGGTGGTAGTGCAAGTTTGTAAGCCACATTTCCAACTCTCTCAAGAATCTCAAAAGTCCCAATATACCTAGGGCTCAACTTGCCCTTCTTCCCGAACCTCATCATACCCTTCATAGGCGAAACCCGGAGCAATACCCGCTCACCAACCATGAATGCAACATCACGAACCTCCGATTCGCATAACTCTTATATCTAGATTGGACTGTACGAAGTCAATCCTGAATCAACTTAACCTTTTCCAAGGCATCCTGAACCAAGTCTGTACCCAATAGCCTAGCCTCGCCCGGTTCGAACCAACCCACTGGGGAACGGCACCGCCTACCATACAAGGCCTCACACAGAGCCATCTGAATGCTTGACTGGTAACTGTTGTTGTAAGCAAACTACGCAAGTGGTAAGAACTGATCCCAAGCACCACCAAAATCTATCACACACACACGAAACATATCCTCCAATATCTGAATAGTGCGTTCGGACTGCCCGTCTGTCTGAGGGTGAAATGTTGTACTCAACTCTACCCGAGTACCCAACTCACGTTGTACTGCCCTCCAGAACCGTGATGTAAACTACGTACCCCGGTCAGAGATGATAGATACCGGTACGCCGTGAAATCTGACAATCTCGCGAATATAGATTCGAGCCAAATGCTCGGAAGAGTAGGTAGTCATCATAGGATTGCAATGAGCTGACTTGGTCAATCTATCCACAATCACCCAAGCTGCATTGAACTTCCTCTGAGTCCGTGAGATCCCAACAACGAAATCCATAGTGATCCTCTCCCATTTCCATTCTGGAATCACTAACTTCTGAAGCAATCCACTAGGTCGTTGATGCTCATATTTCACTTGTTGACAATTTAGACACCGAGCTACATACTTCACTATGTCTTTCTTCATCTTCCTCCACCAATAATGTTGCCTCAAGTCCTGCTACATCTTCGCAGCACCCGAATGTATGGAGTACCGCAAACTGTGAGCCTCCTGGAGAATTAATTCACGAAAACCATCTATATTAGGCACACATAGCCTGCCCTGCATCTGTAATACATCTTCATCTCCAATTATGACTTCCTTGGCATCGCCGTGCTGAACTGTGTCCTTAAAGACAAGCAGATGGGGGTCATCATACTGACGTTCCATGATACGGTCATAAAGAGAAGACTGAGAAACCACACAAGCAAAACTCGGCTCGACTCGAAAATATCCAGTCTAACAAACTGGTTGGCCAAGGCCTGAACATTCAAGGCTAGAGGCTTCTCTGCTACCGGTAAATATGCTAAGCTGCCCAAACTCTCCGCCTTATGACTCAAGGCATCGGCCACTACATTGGCCTTCCCAAGATGATAGAGAATGGTGATATAATAATCCTTAAGTAACTCCAACCATCTCCGCTGCCGCAAATTAAGATCCTTCTGTTTAAACAGATATTGTAGATTTTGGTGATCGGTGTAGACCTCATAATGGACACCGTACAAATAATGGAGCCAAATTCTTCAAGGCAAGAACAATAGCTGCTAACTCAAGGTCGTGGACCAAATTTTTTTTTTTTTTTAATGTACCTTTAACTGTCTAGACGCGTAGGCAATCACCCTACAGTCTTGTGTCAACATCGCGCCGAGACCAATACGCGACGCGTCACAATACACAGTATAAGACCTTGAACATGTAAGTAATACCAACGCTTGTGTTGGAGTCAAAGTGATCTTGAGCTTCTGAAAGCATAACTCACACTCGTCTGACCCTATGAATGGGGCACCCTCTTGGATCAATTTGGTTTTAATAGTTGTTCATAATCAATTACAGAATCGTCATTTAACCTCATGTTAACATAAATCTCGTTGCAAACCTTCACAATACTGATAACTAGATGCGAGGCATGAAGATTTCATAATTATTTACCCGAATTAACGAGTCACATTTAACGCCACCTAGGCGGGCACCTACCTCGTAGGTTAAAAATTAATAATTACAACACGAATTTGACAACTATGCATAGAGAATTTCATATAAGAATTTTCAAATAAGCCTAACAGGCATGACTCCCTATTAGTATTATAGTACAAATTTAATTTCACAAGGGAGAACTTAAACACGAGAATTTTTCTCACAAGGATCTCGTCCTTATATAACTTCCACCGCAGCTCGTAGCCTGGTTTAAACATATCAGTTATATAAAAATGTGAGGATCTCGTCCTCAGTTCTGAATCACAAGTAATATGCACATCGTGCCAATTGAAAATTTCTATTTTTTCCTTTTAAATAATTTCGGTTACACCAAATCACAACACATAATGAACCCCACACCGGTAGGGCATATAATTCATAATTTGCAATTAATTATTCGGAATTTACATCAAAATTTACCAAAATGAGTAACAGAAAGCCACATTTAGCCTTGCAGCTCTTATTAGTGACCAACACGAAATGATAGGCGTAGTTATCTCCATAAAATCTCCCAACAGGGGTAAACACATAGGTAGATTATAGAATTATGAAGCTCACTCATAAGTGGAGCACAATAGGAAGACTCGTTTCGATATTGAGAACCGAGTCAACTTAAGGAAATTACTCCTTTATATTAAATCGAGGTCGTACCTGTAACGACACCATCTGATGTAGCGACCTCCGCCATACCGTAAAACAAATATATCAACGGCTGGGTCTCCACCTCTAGGACACGTTTTACCCGTTTGTCCTCCACCCCTAACTGGTCGTATGGGTGTTGTAGTAACTGCAATGGGGCACGTAGCCTGAGTGCTTTGATAAAATAAGTCTCTCCCAAGTTTTTGACAATTTTTCTCATGATGTGCCTAGTATCACCGTATTCATAACAACCCTTTTGCGAGTTAGGCTGCTCATATTGAGTCTGTGCCAGAAAACTAGAAAAACCATTGTAGGAACTCATGTCGGTGGTGCATTAAAAGAACTTACTAGAGCACCCCGAGTAATCTGATGTGCGGACTGGGCTGGCCGACTGCCCGAGCCCCCTCCATAATGATTTATACTTGCAGAGTAGAATCCACTGAATCCCCCAGAACCTTGAGACATCTTGGTCTCCTTAGTTTCTTTTTTTTTCACCCCGAACACATTCTAATATCTTGGCAATTTGTACAACTAGCAGAAATGAAGTATCAGCTTGTAGCTCCCGAGTCGTACAAAATTTTACGATCATAATTGAGTCCTTTAATGAGTCTACGGACTCGCCCTCTAGTTGTAGGAAGTAAAGTAGGAGTATGACGGGCTAACTTATTGAACTTGATGGCATATTCTGACATCGTCAACGGTGACATGACGCAACCGTTCAAACCCTATGCGCCACGCATTACGGAGAGTCCAGAAAACAAACTCTTTCAAAAGCGTTTATGAGAACTGAGCCAAGTGGGCGGTGTTGCATTGGCTGGTCTGCCCTCTTCATAGGCTTGCCACGAACACTGGTGGAGAATTATCTCTCCCAAGGCAAATTTCTTCTTTTGTTATGCTGACTTAACACTGTTGAGCTGACCAATTTCTTAACAAACTTTTCGATTCTTCTTTGGGGTAACCCTTACCCCTATTTATACACAATGATCACG
Organism: Nicotiana tomentosiformis; assembly: GCF_000390325.3. Classification (NCBI taxonomy): domain Eukaryota; kingdom Viridiplantae; phylum Streptophyta; class Magnoliopsida; order Solanales; family Solanaceae; genus Nicotiana; species Nicotiana tomentosiformis. The sequence goes on from NC_090812.1 coordinate 25,756,973, forward strand.
AAAGTAGAGCTCCATACAGACAAATCTTATCACGAACCACATAGTCCAGACTCTCGTCAACAAGTGTACTTACTCCGAAGCACCCCAAAATCTGCAACAGTGACGTCCACGCTGAGTAGACCTTCTATAAATTTAGAGTTGTTTCTATAACTCCTTTGGTATTGAAGTATAGGATTATTAAGGAGGCGGACATACCGTAAGTCCCAACCTTATCCTCTACGAAATCTCAGGCCTTAAACATGTGTAAATTTTAGGGAACCTTTCAGTACCACATATATACATTTCAGGCCCAAAACAGATATAATACATGACCCCGCAATCCACCCATTGATAGTGGACGGCATGAAGTCATAGGTCACAACATCCGATGATCCACAATAATAACCTTCACAGCTCGTATAAATCAACGAGACGCCAATGTCCGTTGCACCCCGCACATGATTCACTAGGTGATCTCTCAATACGCCCACATCTTCAGTCGGAACCACACGTTAAGGCAATGTTTGAGCATCTCTGGCTCCCTCGTAGTCCATGTGCGGCATCACTAACCGTCGACGCACAATTGATATTGAGTGCGCAATGTCATACATGAGTGGATACAAAGGAATATGAGATATATGTTTCAAGCTAAATCAATGCCGCACGATAAGGAATCAAAGAAGTGAATATTTTCCTAACAGTTCCATAGCCTCCCGAAGATAAGTACAGACGTCTCCGTACCGATCCACAAGACTCTACTAAACCTGCTTGTGACTCATAACACCTATGAACCTAGTGCTCTAATACCAACTTGTCACGACCCCAAATTCCCTCCGTAGGATGTCGTGATGACACCTAGTCTCTAAGACTAGGTAAGCCTATCAATACGGAATAATAATAAATATCTGAAATAAATAAACTACAATTCAAACAATTTCAACACCCAAAACCCGGTAGAAATAAGTCACAAGCTTCTAAGAATTTATTCTCAATGTCTCTATATTTTAAGGTCTAAATAAAATATAAGGAAGCAACATAAAATGATAGAAGGGGACTCCGGAGTCTGCGGACGCTGGCAGATATACCTCGAAGTCTCTGTGCACAGGTAACTCACTGACGTCTAGGCTGGTAAAATGTACCTGGATCTGCACAAAAAGATGTGCAGAAGCGTAGTATGAGTACACCACAGCGGTACCCAGTAAGTGTCAAGTCTAACCTCGGTAGAGTAGTGACGAAGTCAGGTGAGGCCCTATTGGAATATAATAATGGCATGGTAAAATATTTATCAATGTAGTAAAATTAAATGACATTGGAAATGAATCAAATAGTATGTCACATTTAATGACACCAAATAATTACAAATAATATCTCGTGGAATCAAAACAGAATTTCCTTCAACTTTATGAAAATCACAACAATTAATCGAAAGCAACTATGGCCATAAATCAATATCAACAAGGGCACTACCAAGGTACCGCCTCGTAGTCCCAAGTTATAAATAATTTCACAATATCTCATTTTCTTATATCACCGCGGGAGCCTTCACAATTTATTTAAAGAAAATATTTTTTTTACGAAATAGCATCCCGCGTTTTAGCCACCCTTATCACACCGCATGACTTCTAGTAGTCACCCCTACTAGCCACGCATATCAAGCCACCCTTATCTCACCGCATGCGTTTCAACACCCAGACCTTATACCACCGCATGCGTATCAATATCACAATTTGCACCTCAAGTGCTCAAATAATTTAACTTGCCAAAATAATTCAATAACAGTATTTTTTCACAATAAAGAGCTCACGGCTCACGCCAAAATAAATCATCAATAATATTTTTCTACAATAAAGAGCTCACGGCTCATGTCAAAATAATTCAACAATAATATTTTTCCACAATAAAGAGCTCACGGCTCATGTCAAAATAATTCAACAATAATATTTTTCCACAATAAAGAGCTCAGTGCTCCATCACAATGAGTACGAAAATCTTACAAAAATATTCATGAGTAAATAATTCAGGAAAATAATATTTCAAAATCTTTAATATGTTGCTTCAATATCAAGTTTAAAAATATCAAATACTTCATATTAATAATATTTAATTTAAAGAAAATCAACCTTCAAATAATGCACAGAATAAAAAAAATCAAGTTCCAACTAAACAAAAAAATAATTAGCTGGAAAAGGTCAAACAAATTTAAAATATAAACATTAAATCAATAATAAAGAATATAACAAAATAAAATAATTTAATTAATGCATAACAGTGATCTACAGAATTTAAAATATAATCATTCACATTTAGCACGTGTACACACTCGTCACCTCGTGTACACGACTTTTCACACATTACAATTATCAATCCTAGGGGGAATTTTCCCCACACAAGGTTAGACAAGTCACTTACCTCGACTTGCTCCCATTTAACCAAGTATTATGTTTTTTCCTCGATTTTTCGACTCCGATCAACTCGTATCTAGTCATAATTAATTTGATACAGTCAACATAAATTATAGTAATCAATTTCATAAGAAAATATTACATTTTCAATAAAATCCGAAATTAGTTCAAAATTTGCCAGTGGGGCCCACATCTCGGAATCCGCTGAAACTTATAAAATCCGATAACCCATTCAATTACGAGTCCACCCATACCAATTTTACCAAAATCCGATAACAACTCGACCTCCAAATCTTAAATTTTCGTATTTGGAAGATTTTGCAAAAATCTTGATTTTTCTTCCATAAATTCACGGATTCATGATGTAAATGAGTATGGAATTATGAAATATAATCAATATAGGATAAGGAATACTTACCCCAATGTTTTCCCGTAAAAATGGCCCAAAAATCGCCCAAGAACCGTGCTCCAAAAATCCAAAACGAAATGAATGAAATGACCATTTTTGGTCTTAAGTTTCTGCCAATCCGTCACTAAAAGTCAATTTTCCGTCACTAAAAGTCCTTTTTTCGTCACTAAAAGTCCACCAGAAACTGCTCTATCAGCCTTCCTTCAATCAATCATAACTTTATGTACAAATGTCCAAATGATGAATGGTGTAACTTTCTGGAAACTAGAATCTAACGACTATAACTTTCATGTTTTGAAACTTTTCAGATTTCTTTATGTATTTCGAGATATAAGCTTCCAAAATCGGCTCCACACATCTGAAATTTCTGGCAAAATTTCTGGCAAAACCGCTCTACCAGCCTTTATTCAATCCATCATAACTTTCTGTACAAATGTCCAAATGATGAATGGTTTAACTTTCTGGAAACTAGAAACAAAAGGCTACAACTCTTATGTTTTGATAATATTCTGATTCCTTATAGATTGCACGATATAAGCTTTCAAATTTGGCTTCACGCAACAAAACTTTCTGGCGAAATTTCTGCAACAGAAATTTCCAGCAGCCTTCTTTGTCCGAAATCCATTCCGTTTACCTTCCGAAATCCACCCGAGACCCTCGGGACCTTAACCAATTATACCAATATGTCCCAAAATACAATACAAACTTAGTCGAGGCTTCAAACCACATCAAACAACATCAAAACGACGAATCGCACCTCAAATCAAAATCTATGAACTTTGAACTTTCAAATTCTATATCTTGTGCCGAAACACATCAAATCAATTCGGAATGACTTCAAATTTTGCACACAAGTCATAAATGACATAACAGACCTATTCCAACTTCTAGAATCAGATTCCGACCTCGATATCAAAAATTCAACTTTTGGCATTTCAAGACTAATTCCACTACGGACTTCCAAATAAAATTCCGATCATGCTCTTAAGTCCAAAATCACCATACGGAGCTGCTGGAATCATCAAAATTCTATTCCGGGGTCGTTTGCACATAATTTGACATCCGGTCACTATTTGAACTTAAACTTTTAATTTTTTTATCAAAACTCCATATCTCGGGCTAGGGACCTCGGAATTTGATTCCGGGCATACGCCTAAGTCCTAAATCACGATACGGACCTACCAAAACTATCAAAACACTGATCTGAGTCTGTTTGCTCAAACTGTTGACCAAAGTCAACTCAGTTGAGTTTTAAAGCTCTAATTCACATTTTAATTCATTTTTCACTTGAAAACTTTCCGGAAAATTTTACGGATTGCGCACGCAAGTCGAGAAATGACAAATAGTACTTTTTAAGGTCTTAGAATAAAAAATTAATTATTAAATTTAAAGATGATATTTTGGTTCATCACACATATATTATGTTGTACTTGACGATGTTGCGCCCTACTTGTTAATTTAATTGTTTAAAATATTTAGAAACCTTAATAAATCTTGAATTGGTTGTTGAATGTGTTTATCTTTTTGTGGAGCAGGCCGAACGTCGCGGAAGATTAAATAGATGCATCTATGGTTCGTGTCGTTCGACCATCGGCAGTGCACAGTTTAAATATTTATGTTGTATAGGGTCGTACGACCTCGGCATGATTTGCGCATGATTGAATTGTATGCTTTGGAATTTATGATAACTGATATTGCATCATTGGCCTGAGATACAAAATGATAAACGATGAAAAATAAATTTGGAAATTTCTTATTAACAAAAGAATTGTTTACTTATTTTATGATATTGAGCTTACAGCCGTTCTACGTAATCCATGCCTAATTATATCATTGATATTTTATTTATGATCCATAGTAAGTGTCGAAGTCGACCCCTCGTCACCACTTCTTTGAGGTTAGGCGGGATACTTACTGGGTAAGCGTTGAACCTTGGATTGATATGCTTAAATAATAAAAGGATCATGTGCACATTCCGCGTCTCGATACCTTTAGATTTAAAATACTTATGTTATAATCATGTGTACATTCCGTACCTTAGTTTAACATTTAATTTCATACCTTGTGTGTGTACTGCATCTTGGTGAACATAATTAATAAAATATAATAATTAATTAAGCGGTAATAAATAAGCAATAATCAATAAAATACAAGAATAGCTAAAAATTTATTTAAGCCTTACATTAGTCAATAAAGCGACCGTGCTAGAACCACAGAACTCGAGGGGTGCCTTACACCTTCCCCTCAGTCAACAGAATTCCTTACTCAGTCTTCTGTTTTCGTAGACCATAAATTAGGAGTCAAATCTTCCTTTTGATAAGGGATTCAATAAAAGGTGACTTGGAACACCAAAACTCAATTCCAAGTGGCGACTCTAAATAATAAATAATCCCTTTTCAAAGTGTCACTTTAATTGGAAAAACTCTTCTAACTCAATCTCGTAATAAGGGTTGCATGTGAAAAAAGAGGTGTGACACTGATGTTTTCTTTTCTTAGTTGCAATGACCCACCAATACACCGATAACCAGAAACCGTACAACTTGACACTACGCAATCCAATCATAGACGATGGGGCTCTCCCACTTAGCTTGAAGCTACAATTACAAAATTCTGGAATCCACCGAGATTCTTTCTTTATCGTTGACATGATCCTGCACACGCAACTCGCCAAATTTTCTCGAAATCCTTTTATTAACCTTTAATAAACACTCTGAACCACTAGTCACATTTACATATTAAATCTCTTACCGGGTAGGCAGTAGAATTCTTCGCAGAAGCTTCGTCAACACCACGCGACTGCTAACCTGCTCACAGGAGATAACCCACCTGTGGAAATTATATGCCGACATATTCCAACGTCGCTGCACTGGGTGCAATTACTATGAAATCAGTAGATCATCCTGAGTTCGAGCTCATTCACCAGCTGCACCAGTCCGTTCACTCCTCATGGACGTCAACTAAAGGTGCAAAAATACATTCCAATCCAAAGTCATGTTGTATCCTTCTTCATATCAAGGAACTCCCTCCTGTTTTATCCAATATTCCTCAATATAGTAGCCAATATTCTAAATTAAGTCCGTAGATCTAGTCACTGTCCATTTTACATCCCAAATTACTCAAAATGTTCCTCAAGACATGTAATCATCCTACCACGTAACCCATGTGCTACCTTGCCACTCTCCCACTTTGGTCAACCATCTCATTTAAGAAACTAATCTGCTTCTGTTTTCTTACACTTGGCCTTTTCGGAACCTAACCACCGCAAGGCACCTTCCACATGTCCTTCCTCATCCTTCGCTGCCCCGTCTCTATAGCATTTGAAACAATAGCTCGTTACCAGCTTTAAACCTTTGTGACGATCATCCTTCTCGAGACATCAATACTAGAAATTCTGCTTCGATCCTGAATTACTGCACACTGCGATCTCTAACGACTGCTTCCCCTATACCAATTCCTAACACCCCGTCGTGAAGGCGAGTTGAAGAAAACCATAACAATGGCGAACCTTAACACATTTTACAAGGCGATGACACCATATCAAAATTGAGAACTCTACCACACTCAAAAATATCAAGCTTCGTTACTCCATCAACCCCCAACATGAGCATTCATAGTCCGGTTGCCTTTTCTCCGCTGGAATTAAAACATGAAACCTCTGAATCATGTACTGAGAAAACCTTCTTTCAAGTCGTTTACTGCCCTGACACATAGACAGGCATTTTTTCATTTCATAAACATTGTGCGATAACAACACACGAATCGTCATAACAATCAATGCCAAATCTCAAACCTTAGGTAGTACTGATATTTAATTTGAAATGACAGAGCGGCCTTTCGCAATGCGATGACAATAGCCCAATTAATTACACAAGGAGAAGTATCTTGTACTACATCTGTAGTACCATTAAAAGTTTCCTCGATCCTCAATGTATAACAAGCGCTTCACGTCGCATAAGATTGAATAGGAAGGAAATGTAGGCATAAGCCTCAAAGGAATTGAATCACACGATGAAGAATCAAAAAGGGAAGTTGTCACGACCCAAAATTTCCACTAGTCGTGATGGCACCTAACCCAACCCGTTAGGTAAGCCAATTTCCAACTATCCAATTCTAATGAAATTAATTAAAAGAAAATATCTAAAACAGATACATCTCCCCAAGAACTGGTAGTACAAATCATGAGCTTCTAAGAATAGAGTATACAAAGCGGAAATGAAATAAATACATAGTCTGTTTGAATAATACATAAACAGAGCTTTTATAAATCTAAGGCTACCCTGAACAAGAGGCAGCTACAACAGGAACACAGGTACATCTTCAAGTCCCGCAACCATCGAGCACAGCAACAACAACAGCCAACATCTGCACGCAATGTGCAAAAGTGTAGTATCAGTACAACCGACCCCATGTACTGAGTAAGTAACAAACCTAGCCGTAGGTTGAAAGTAATGACGAGCTTCTACCAAGGTTGGGTCCACAACCAATAGTACACAACAATCCATAACAACATAAAGCAAATAATACCAGAAGTAACTCAAAGACAAAATGCTCAGCCAAATCATGATTTCAAAATAGTAGTTCTTTCTTTCAAATACATCAGTGAAAACCCAAATCGTTTGCTGGAGTTGCCAAAAATATGAATAGTTTGAAAACAATAAATTTTTCCAAAAATCTTGTCAATAATAAATAAGATGTTTTATTTTTCTTCCGGATAACCCGTGTAAAAATAAATGCATCACTATGCCCATCTGTCAACAATGTGTGAAAACTCATGAATGATGTGATGTTGTACAGCATGAGGAAAAGTACATCTCTATGCGTGTATGTCATGTGTGCATGCCAATGCAATGCAACTCAATGATAAAAATCATAAACAGCCCCTCGGGCAGAACATCACTCATATACAGCCCCTCGGGCAAAAACCTCACAGTCACTCGTGCCACTCGGGCATACCTCACAATCACTCTTGCCACTCGGGCATACCTCACAATCACTCTTGCCACTCGGGCATACCTTACAATCACTCATGCCTCCCAGTCACTCAGCACTCGGCACTCGGCACTTGCACTCAGTAGGTACCTGCGCTCACTGGGGGTGTGTACAAACTCCGGAGGGGATCCTTTATCCCAAGCGCTATAATCTGCATGGACAACTCACGTGCGATAATAATAAAGTATGCTGCAGGCGGGCAGCCCCGATCCACACTCATCCTCACAAATCAGGCCCTCGGCCGATATCAAACATGCTACGCCGTGCAGCCCGATCCCATAAATATGCAACATGCTGCGGCGTGCAGCCCGATCCCATGAATATGAAACATAAATCAGGCCCTCGGCCTCACTCAGTCATAAACCTCTCAAGCAACTCGGGCATCTCAGTAAAACAGGGCATTCGACCCAAAACATTTTTATGCATCAAAATAGAGTCATAAAACTGAGTTATGATATGTAATGAAATGAATATGACTGAGTATGACTTTTCAATTTAACACAATAATTCACAGCAATATGACCTCTGTGGGTTCCAATAATACTGGCACATAGCCTCAACATGATTTGTAATATGCTTTTCAGCTCAATTTCTTTAACACATAAAACCGCATGGAAAATACCAAGGTTATTTAACTATAAAATTTCACAGAAACAATTATGTCACAATTTTTATAGTGCACGCCCACACGCCCGTCACCTAGCATGTGCGTCACCTCCCTACAATTCACAAAATACATATATTCAGGGTTCATACCCTCAACTCCAAGATTAGAAGAGTTACTTACCTCAATCCAAGCAAATTCTTTAATCCAATAAACCTTTTCCTCGTGATTCGGCCTCCGAACGCCTCGAATCTTAGTCAAAATAATTTGATACAATCAACACGAGGTATAGAAATCAATTCCATATGAAAATGCTAATTTTCCATAAAAATTCAAAATTTAGTTCAAATATTGCCTGTGGGGACCACGTCTCGGAACCCGACAAAAGTTATAAAATCGGAACACCCGTTCCGATACGAGTCCAACCATACAAAAATTATCAAATTCCGACATCGGATTGACCTTCAAATCTTCATTTTACATTTTTGGAAGATTTTATAAAGAAATCTGATTTTTCTTCCATAAATTCATGGATTCATGATGTAAATGAGTATGGAATCATAAAATATAATCAATATAGGATAAGGAACACTTACCCCAATGTTTTTCCGTGAAAATCGCCCAAATATCGTCTAAACCGAGCTCCATAAACTCAAAAATGAGTAAAAATGGCAAGAACCCCGTTTTATAGACCCTCAGATGTTTCGGGCGTCACAAGTAGCGTGGGGCGCTGCCTGTGGCATAGTTTCCAGTATCCCAAAATTCCCAGCACCAGGGCTAGCGCCCCACGCTACCCTGGGCGCTCGCGGCGACGAAAAAATCATTCTAGACACGGAAATAGGCATAACTCTCTCATACGATGTCCGAATTCAATGATTCTTTTTGCTATGGCTCCGTAATTTCAATACAGATCTAATACTTCAATCAAAACTGAATTTGGAGCTCATTGGATTAATGTGATACCACATATTCTTGAAGAATCGCCATCGAACATTCTAGGTTCAATGCCGAAACATAGCAAATCAATCCGGAATGAACTCAAATTTTTGCGTACAAGTCATAAATGGAATAACAAAGCTGTTCCAATTTCAAAAAATATGATTCCGACCTCGATATCAAAAAGTGAAACCCCTGTCAACCTTCCCAAAAATTCAACTTTTGGCATTTCAAGCCTAATTCCACTACGGACCTCTAAATAAGTTTTGGGACACGCTCCTAAGTCCAAAATCACCATACGGAGCTATTGAAATCATCAGAATTTAATTCTGAGGTCGTTTACACATAAGTAGATATCCGATCACTATTTTAACTTAAGCTTTAAACCTTGGAACTAGATGTTCCAATTCATTCCAAAATCTCACTGGACCCGAACCAATTACCCTGGCAATTCAAACAACAATTGTAAAGTACAATTTGAGAAGTAAATGGGGAAATTGGGTGGTAATACTCGAAACGACCAGTCGGGTCGTTACAGAAGTATTCCCAACAGCCCTGTAGCCTCTCGAAGATAAGCACAGACGTCTCCGTACCGATCCGCAAGACTCTACTAGACTTGCGCATGACTCGTGAGACCTAAGTGAACCTAGTGCTTTGATACCATGTTGTCACGACCCAAAATCCAAAAGGTCGTGATGGCGCCGGACATCACTGTCAGGCAAGCCAACCATAATCAATTAACTTAATTACCCATTTTAGTATTTTTGAAATAAAAATTACTTTAATAAAATTGTAGAGATAAAAACTCATAGAGTAAATGATAAATATTTTTGCAGCTAAATTTCTAAACAATTCACAACCATTCCCAAAATCCGGTGTCACAAGTGCATGAGCATTTACTAGGGAATTAAAATAAAATACAGCATCTGTCCAGAATACAAATTAGACAGAAAAATATAATAACTCTGAAGGAGATTGTGTTAACTGTGGATCGTAATATAGAATGCAGCTCACCTATGTCCCCACAATTTTTATAACACCTCTGCGCCCACAAGGTCGCTATACATATATGTACCGGCATAATAAAATGTGCAGCAAGTGCAGTATGAGTACGAAAATAACGTGTACCCAATAAGTATCAAGCCTAATCTCGAAGAGGTAGATACGAGATGGCCGACTATGACACTCACTATGGGTCAATAATATTAAATAATCATGAAAATAGAAATATTTATATCAACGATGATTCACATAATTAACAATAATTTATTAAACCAGTAGAAGTAATTAAATTCCTTCAATTCCAATAATTCTCAGTATAATAATTAAATTCCTTCAATTCAAATAATTTCTAATCTATTAAGTAAATCCTTCAATTTCAATAAAAATTCCAGTTTATCAAATAGTTTACAAGCTACAATTTAATTTCAATAAATTTCCAATTTATCAAATAACTTTAAAAGCTGTAATGAACTGTCCAAGTATCGTGTAATTATTATTATTAAGCACGATTTCTGCCGAGGACGTACGGCCCGATCCAGAGTGTCGTGTACACTGCCGAGGGACGTGCGGCGCAATCCATAGATGCATCTATCCTACCGAGGCGTTCGGCCCGCTCCACAAGAAAGGAGGACATTTTTTATGTGCCTCCGGAAGGACACTATGTTTATTATAAGATAAATTTGGGAGGAGAATAATTTTTTTTTAACAATTAATTGATTTAAACAAAAATTAAGCATATGAGATTTCCATCCTTTAATATCTTTATCTAACAATTCACAATATATTCATATAGATATCAATATATATAAATAAATCAAAGAATACAATCTAACAAGTAAGGCATGCTTTGAGTCCTAAATTACCCGGACTTTAGCATTTAATAGTAGCTACGCACAGATTCTCGTCACCTCGTGCGTACGTAGCCCCCCCCCCCACAATTAGCAACAATTATTTAATTTTTTAATCATCTAGGAGGTAATTTCCCCCTCACAAGATTAGACAAGAGACTTACCTCGTCTTGCTCCAATTTAATACACTATAAGGCCTTTTCCACGATAATCCAACTCTGCCTGGCTCGAATCTAGCCAAAATAATTTGATACAATCACTAAAAATTATAGGAATTAATTCTATAAGAAAATACTATATTTTTAATAAAAATCCCAAAATTAATAAAAATTCATTTGTGGGGCCCACATCTTGGAATCCGGCAAAAGTTATGAAATCTGACAACCCATTCAATTACGAGTCCAACCATACCAGTTTCACTCAAATCCGACTCCGAATCGATACCGAAATCTCAAAAATTCGTTGCAATGAGATTTCTAAAATTTTCCAAATTTCAATCTCAAAACACTAATTAAATGGTGAAAACAATGATATATTTGTATATATAGACCAAATCCGAGTTGGAATCACTTACCTCAAATGTCTTTCCTTGAAACATCTGCCAAACGTCGCTTCTGCTCAAGCTCAAGTTTGTCAAAAATGGCAAATGGGTCGAATGCCTCTGTTTTTATAACTTACAGATCTGCCCAGTTCGATCTTGGGAGCTCAATCTCTGGAGCTCGATCTCGGGGAGCTCGATCTTGGGAGCTCGATCTCGGGAGCTCGATCTCGGGAGCTCGATCTTGGGAGCTCTATCTTGGGAGCTCGATCTTGGGAGCTCTATTTTTGGGCCTCGATCTTGGGCTCGATCATAGCCCAGAATTTCCAGGAGAAGAGAAAAAACATTGCAGCAGCTGTTTAAGTCCAAGTTGTGATCCGTTAACCATCCGAAACTCACCCGAGGCCCACGGGACCTCAACCAAATATACCAACAAGTCCTAAAACATCATACGAACTTAGTCGAACCTCTAAATCACATCAAACAATGCTAAAACCAGGAATCATACCCCAATTCAAGCTTAAGGAAACTAAGAATTTTTAACTTCTACATTCGATGTCGAAACCTATCAAATCAACTCCGATTATCCTCAAATTTTGCACACAAGTCATAAATGACATAACAGAGCTATAAAAATTTTTGGAACTGTATTCCGACTCCGGTATCAAAAAGTCAACTCCCCGGTCAAACTTCCAAACTTAAATTCTTGTTTTAGCCATTTCAAGCCTAATTTTACTACGAACTTCCAAATAAAATCCCGATCACGCTCCTAAGTCCAAAATCACCATACGGATCTGTTGGAATCATCAAAATTCTATTCCGGAGTCGTTTTCACATAATTCGACATCCGGCCACTATTTGAAGTTAAATTTTATTTTTAATCAAAATTCCATATCTCGGGCTAGGGACCTCGGAATTTGATTCCGGGTATACGCCCAAGTCCCAAATCACAATACGGACCTATCGAAACTGTCAAAACACTGATCTGAGTCTGTTTGCTCAAAAAGTTGACCAAAGTCAAACTTGGCCTTTTAAAGCCAACTTAAGGAAACAATTGTTCCGATTTCAACCCAAACACTTCCAAATCCCGAACCAACCATCCCACAAGTCATAAATCATTTAAAGCACATACGGGAAGTTTTAACGGGGTTCTAAAATTCAAAACGATGCCCCAAGAATGCTACTGAACCGAGCCAAAACTCACATTAGGAGAACTTTGCATAAAGCTTCTCCTCTCTCAATCTCTGTAATACAATCTTCAAATGCTGAGCGTTCTCCTCCTGGCTATAAGAGTACACCAGGAAGTCATCAATGATTACAATAACGAATGAGTCCATATAGGGCTGAAATACACAGTTCATCAAATGCATGAACGTCATTGGTCAGCACAAAAGATATCACTAAGAACTCATAATGGCCATATCGGGTCCTGAAAGCTGTCTTAAGAATATCTGAATCCCAAATCTTCAGCTGTGATAACCGGACCTCAAATCAATCTTGGAGAACACCTTCGCTCCCTGAAGCTGGTCAAATAAATCATCAATACGAGGCAACAAATACATGTTCTTGACTATGACCCTATTCAACTGCCTGTAATCAATACACATTCTCATGGAACCATCCTTCTTCTTCACAAATAGAATCGGTGCACCACAAGGTGACACACTAGGCCGAATAAACCCCTTATCTAGGAGTTCCTGAAGTTGTTCTTTCAATTCTTTCAACTCCGCCGGTGCCATATGATATGGTGGAATAGATATGGGCTGAGTACCCGACACCAAATCGATACCGAAGTCAATATCCCTGTCAGGCGGCATGCTCGGCAGGTCTGCAGGAAACACATCCGGAAAATCACATACCACCGGAACAGAATCAATGATAGAAGTCTCTACACTAACATCCCTCACAAAAGCCAAATAAGATAGGCAACCCTTCTCAACCATACGCTGAGCCTTCAAATATGAAATCATCCTACTTGGTACATAATCTACAGAACCGCTCCACTCAACCCTCAAAAATCCCAGCATAGCCAACGTCACCGTCTTAGCATGACAATCTAGAACAACATGACATGGAGATAACCAATCCATACCCAATATCACATTGAAGTCAACCATACTGAGTAGCAAAAGGTCCACTTGGGTCTCCAGACCTCAATAGTCGCCACACATGACCGATATACGCGGTCCACAACAATAGTATCACCCACAGGAGTAGATACGTGAACATATGAAACTAAAGACTTATGAGGCATATCCAGAAAATGGGAAAATTACGAGGAAACATATGAATACATGGAACTAGGGTCGAATAATACTAAGGCATCTCTGTGACAAACTGAGACAATACTTGTAATCATAGCATCTGACGCAATAGCATCTGGTTTGGTAGGGAGGGCATAGAAATGGGCATGGCCACCCCCTGATCTACCTCCCCCTCTAGGGAGACCCCTAGCTGACTGACCTTCACCCCGAACTGGCTGGGCGGGTGGTGAAGTAACCCGTGCTGAAGTCGAAGGCTGACTCCTCTGCTGAGAAAGACCTCCATGATGATGAGGACATTGCCTCCACATATTCCCAAACTCCCCACACTCAAAATAACTCCCTGGTGCTGGTGGCGGGAACTGAAGGGAGCCCCGAGCACCGGGATAACCAGTAGAAGAACCTGGCATAGAGGAGCCCTGAACTGGTGGAGCACGGAACGAACTCTGAGCTGGAAGGGCACTAAGTGATGAGTGGCTCTGATTAGAATTATGAGAACCATGGCTAGATGATGCACCACGGTGAAATGGTCGAGCTGACTGAGCGTGCCTGAAATAACGACCTCTACCGTGCTGAAACTGACCCCCAAAAGGAGCACCGCTGAATCCACCATGTCCACGAGGCCTCTTGGCTTCCCTCTCAACCTTCTCCTAACCGCGAATCATCTCAATCCGTTGAGCAATGTCGACAACCTCATCAAAGGTAGCACCAGACACCCTCTCTCTGGTTATAAGCAACTGTAGCTGAAAAGTGAGACCATCAATAAACCTCAAGATCCTCTCCCTGTCCGTGGGAACCAACCAGATTGCATGACGGGCCAACTCGGAGAACCGCATCTCATACTGTGTCACAGACATATCACCCTGGCGAAGCCGCTCAAACTGTCTGCGCAGCTCCTCTCTGCGGGATCGAGGCACGAACTTCTCCAAAAACACCACAGAGAACTGCTGCCAAGTAAAGGGTGATGCGCCAACAGGCCTACGCCTCTCGTACGTCTCCCACCATCTAAGTGCAGACACGGAGAACTGAAAAGTAGTGAATGAGACCCCACAAGTCTCCAGAATACTAGCAGTATGGAGTATCCTCTCACACCTGTCCAAGAAGTTCCGAGCATCCTCTCTTTCTGTGACACTGAAAGGTGGTGGTTGGAGTCTCCCAAACCTCTCCAACCTATGTTGATCATCCTCAGGCATAGCAGGAACCACATAATCCTGTGCAGCTGCAATCGGCTGGCTTGGTGGTGCCTCCGGTGTCTGAAGTCCTTGAACAACCTGCTCGGGTGTGCGAGCAATGGGAGTCTGAGTGCCTCCCCCGACCTGAGAAGTAGTTGTGTCCGTCGAGATAGATACCACATGAGTAAGGCCGGTACACGCTGTTAGAATCTGAGCTAGGGCCTCCTGAAGGCCTGGAATCACAATAGGCACAGGTGGTTCCTGAGCTGGTGCATGAACAACTGGAACCTGGTCCTGACTTGGGACAACTGGTGGATCTGCAGGTACTGCCCCAGCTATTGTACGAGCTGCACCTCTTCCCCTACCACGACCTCTACCGCGGCCTCGGCCTCTCGCGACCCTGGCTGGTGGTACTGGTGGTTGGCCCTCCTGACTGGTAGCACGAGACCTCACCATCTATGAGAGAATGAAACAACAGATGTTTAGTTACTAGAATCAATAGATTTGCACGACAAGAATTCAAGAATGTGGAGTGTCCTAAAGGTTCTGCATCCTCTCGAAGATATGTACAGACGTCTCTGTACCGATCCTCAAAACCCTACTACACCCGCTCATGACTCGTGAGACCTATGTAACCTAGGCTCTGATACCAATCCGTCACGACCCAAACTAACCCCTGTCGTGATGGCGCCTATCGTGGAACTAGGCAAGCCGACTCATTTCCAAAACAAATCGATATTTTTATTTCAAATATAAGTGCAATGCTATTTAACATAAAAACCTTCATAAAAGAGTTCAAATCAAAACAAAAGTGCGGAAAAGAAAAGCCCGACATCGGGGTGTCACTAGTCATGAGCATGTACTACCATTTGTCTGACAATATCAAGCCTAAAATAGTCTGGAAAATAGCTAAATACAACTAAAGGAAGATAAGAGGGAGAAGAGCAGGGTCTGCGATCGCCAAGAAGCTACCTTGCTATCCCCGAGAAAATCTGCAACCAGAATAATCAACAACCGCTACCGTGCCCAGCTACACCTGGATCTGCACACAAGGTACAGGGAGTAACATGAGTACGCCAACTCAGTAAGTAACAACAATAAATAAAGACTGAGCAGTAGTGACGAGCAATAAATCATATCAAGTTCATATCACAAAAATTCAGTAAAGTACAACATGCTTTAATAATCAGTGTTTGAATCAAATCATCTCGTTTAAACCCGGTTCAAGTAAAATTCAATAATAGATATTTTTCAATAGTTTTTCAAACAAAGGTTCAATGCAAAGGTGAGAAAAAATGATGAAATCATAAACAGCCCCTCGGGCAAACCTCACAGTCACTCATGCCTCTCGGGCATACCTTACAATCACTCTTGCCACTCCGGCATACCTCACAATCACTCATGCCTCTCAGTCACTCAGCACTCGGCACTCGCGCTCAGTAGGTATCTGTGCTCACTGGGGGTGTGTACAGACTCCGGAGGGGCTCCTTCAGCCCAAGCACTATATCAAGCCAAATCCAGGTATAAATCACTCAGGCCCTCAGCCTATATCGAACTTGCTGCGGCGTGCAGCCCGATCCCATAAATATCCTTACAAATCAGGCCCTCAGCCTCACTCAGTCATAAACCTCTCAAGCCACTCGGGCATTTCGGTAAAAACAGGGCATTCAGCCCAAAACAACATTTATATGCATCAAAATAGAGTCATAAAACTGAGTTATGCAGTAAACAAGTATAACCATGACTGAGTATAGATTTTCAATCGAAAACGGTGAGAGGATAGTAAGAAAAGGCCCCCAAAGGTCCAAACAACACTAGCACAAGGCCCAAAACATAGCATTCAGCCCAATTTACAGAAACTCTTTCTAAAACATATAAGTATCATATAGTTTCAAAAAATTATGCAACTTTAAAGTTGCTACGGGACGGACCAAGTCACAATCCCTAATAGTGCACGCCCACACGCCCGTCACCTAGCATGTGGGTCACCTCAAAATAGTAGAATGTTACGAAATTCGGGGTTTCATTCCCTCAGGACTAGATTTACAATCGTTACTTACCTCAAACCGGTGAAATCTTTACCCTGCAATGCTCTTGACTCTCGACTCGGCCTCCAAATGCTCCGAATCTATTCACAATCAGTACAATACCATCAATATACGCTAATGGAATGAATTCTATAAGAAAAACTATAGAATTAGCCCAAAACTCTCAATTGGCTCAACCCGCCCCCCGGGCCCACGTCTCAAAATCCGACAAAATTTACAAAACTAGGAAGCTCATCCACTCACGAGTCCATACATATGAAATTTTCAAAATCAGACATCGTTTGGTCCCTCAAATCCTTAAATTAAACTCTCCAAAATCCCCAAGCCCTAACCCCTCATTTTCACTGATTACATGATTAAGCAACGGGAAATCACCATACACGCGAGTATTAGGGCTCAAGCAACTTACCTCACCGGTAGCCCTTGAATCACCCTTCAAAAATCACTCCAAAAGCTCCAAAACCCGATTTGGAAATGGTGGAAATGAACCAAATTCGCGAAGGGTTCTATTTATCGTTTCTGCCTAGGTTTTTCGCACCTGCGGACAATTTCTCGCTTCTGCGCCACCGCACCTGTGGTCCAAACAACCGCACCTGCGTAAGTCACTTAAACGCCCAAGCTCCGCACCTGCGCTCCATTTCCGCATCTGCGACCAACAGGTGCGGGAAATACCTTATACCTGCAGCCACTGCCTGACTTCCTCACTTCCGCTTCTGTGTCAGCCATCCGTATCTGCGGACTCGCAGATGCGACCTGTCATACGCACTTGCAGATCCAGCCTACCTCGACATTGTCAGCACCTGCGACCTTTTGTGTGCTTCTGCGGCCTCGCAGGTGCGGGAACTTCATCGCACCTGCGCCTTCTGCCCAGCTCCTCCAACCTCGATTATGTGACATCCCGCTCGCTTCTGCGGGCTCGCACCTGCGATGAGACATCTGCAGGTGCGATTATGACAGCTGAGTTCCAACTTCAGCAAATCCTCCAATATCCAAACTTGTTCGGTTAATCACCCAAAATCACCCCGAGGCCCTCGAGACCTCAACAAAAAATACCAACAAGTCATATATCAACATACAAACTTAGTCGAACCTTTGAATCACTCAAAACATCAAATTACCCTCGGATTCAAGCCTAAGAACTTCTAAACTTCCAAATTCGACATCCGATGCCGAAACTAACCAAACCACGTTCGAATGACCTCAAATTTTGCACACACGTCACAAATGACACTACGAACCTAATCCAACTTCCAGAATTCCATTCCGACCCCGATATCAAATTTTCCACAGCCGACCAAAAATTGCCAAATTTCTAATTTCGTCAATTCAAGTCTAATTCTACGACGGACCTCCAAATCACATTCTAGACGCACTCCTAAGTCCAAAATTACCTAACGAAGCTAACGGAACCATCAGAATTCAAATCTGAGATCGTTTACACATAGGTCAACATCCGGTTGACTTTTCTAACATAAGGTTCTAAATAAGAGACTAAGTGTCTCATTCCACTCCGAAACCACTCCGGACCCGAACCAACTAACCCGGTATATCATAATATAGCTTAAGAGCATAAAAAAAATAGAAATGGGGGAAACATGGCTATAACTCCCGAAATGACCGGCCGGGTCATTACAAATAAAAGATTACCTAACATTGTCTGCGAATACGTGTCTGTGGGTGAGGCGTTGATGCCTTTTCCCTTGTCTCTAGTCTTGAGAACTGTTGGTCTAATGCTGTAAATAAAATATGTTTATTAACTGATAGTGATTTTTAATCTACTTAACTGGTCTGCTAAATTATTATCTTTTCCTATTATATGCTCAAAACCTAAGTAATAGATTGATATAATATCAATGAAATTTAACCATCTCCGTCTGCTACTATTTTTCTCATTTATTTTTTGGTGAAATCTAACTATAGCCTCGCAGTCAGTTCTAATTAATACTTCTGGTTTATTAATATATATAATCTAAAACTATTTAATTCATAAATTACAGCTAATATCTCTGCATCTATACTACTCATATTCTCTTTTTCTTTATATTTACCACTTTGATAGGCACATGTTTTTTCTTCATTTTTATCTCTATATTTATTAGGTTTTGCCTTTAATACTGCTCCCCATCCTTCAAAACTTCCATATGTTTCTATAATTAAATAGTCTGTTTCCAAGGGCTATTTAGGTCAGGAATATTTTTTATTGTTTGTTTAATTTTTTGTACCAACTTTATATCTCCTGAATTAAAGTATTTTTGTCCTGTAGAACCTTTCTTAGCATATAAAAGTCCTGCTATTTTTCCTAAATCTTTTATGAAATTTCTTGCATAATTTACTATTCCTAAAAACTTTTGTAATTCTTTAATATTATCTAATTTATCTGGCATTTATAAAGCTTTTTTTAGCTATATGGAGTTGTAATTTAATATTTTCATCTCCTAAGACTACTCCTAAGAAGTTATATAATTTTTATATAATTCCATCTTCTTTTTACTAATTATTATTCTATTATATACAAATAATCTAGAGACTGTTTGTAAATGTCCTAAATGTTCTTTTATATTTTTTCTAAATACTAATATATCATCTACATACACTGAAACAAATCTTTTATATTCTCTCAATATACTATCCAAGTTGTATTTAGTCCAAATGGCATTACTAGCCATTCAATATGTCCTTCAGGGCAAGTGAATGTTGTTCATTTTATACTTTCTTCATGCATTTTTACTTGCCAATATCCTGATTTACAATCGAATTTGCTAAATATCTTTTTTTCTTGTATTCTATTTATTAATTCCGTTTTATCGGGTAATTTATATCCATCTATTTTAGTATTATCATTAAGTCTTTTATAATTTATTACCATTCTTGCTTTTCCTCTTATTATTTCACTATGATTTCTTACCATAAATGCAGCTGACCTATGTTTAGATGTAGATCTCCTAATTATACCTAAATTTATAAGTTCTTTGATTTGTGTCTTAAACTCTTCCAAATCTTGATTTGTGGCTTCTATTGAGGTTGTTTTAATTATATATCCTGGGTTTATTATATCTAATTTGTACATAACTTTATTATTTTCCCAATGTTTCAAAGGGTTTTTTTTTTCCTATTATTTCTATTTCATCTAATATTTTTATTATATTATCTAGATGTTTTTGATTTTTTATTATTCCTATTCTAAAATTAGATACATTTGTCTCAACATCTATTAAAGTATAATCTTTTTTTAGTATATCTTGATTATCTTCTAATAGTAAATCCTTGGATTCTTCTTCTGTCTTACAACATTTATTTTTGTCTTTACAACATTCTTTTTGTTTTTCTTGTAGATTTTTCTGATCTGCCTTTAGTCGTGTTCTTATCTTAGTTTCTGTATTTATTGTTTGTACTAGGGTATGGGTAATATTTTTAAAACATATTACACCATCTCTACTAAGTAGACAACTACCATTATTATGTAGTATGAAACTTAGTTCTAATAAAAAGTCTGGATTTATATTTAAATCTCTTACCCATATTTTATCTAGCTTATAACTAGGCTTATAAAAATCTAAACATGTATTTTCAAAACTAATTTCTGATTTATCTATATAATGTCTATATATATTATGTGTTCCGTCCATTTGCATTGCTGCAACTGATTTATCTAAGGTTTTAATTAATTCTTGTGGAACTATTCTTTTATTTATTATACATCTCGTACATCTAGAATCTACGATTGCCATTGTTTCTATCTCATAATCTTCAATTTTAATTCTTGCAAGTATTTTCATTGTACTTAATTTTTTATCTTCAGTACATATTAATACACCATGATCTTCTACACTCATTATGTAATGACCCGACCGGTTGTTTTGAGATCTAGCGCATCATTCAGCGGTTTGAGACCCTCAGTAGCTTCACTTCAGGTATTATGACTTGTACGTATGGTCGGAATTGAATTTCGGGAGATTCGGAGTTGGTTTAGAAAGAAAATTCTCATTTCGGAAGCTTTAAGTTGGAATAATTGACTAAAGTGTGATTTTAAAACGATCCCAGAATCGGTATTTGAAGGTTCCAACAGATTCGTATGATGATTTTGGACTTGGGCGTATGTCCGGATCGGGTTTTGGATGACCCGGGAGCGTTTTAGCGGATATTATGGAAGTTGGCATTTTTGGAAAAATTTTCTAAATCTGGGTTGAAGTGCATTTCAATGTTATCGATGTCTGCATGGGATTCCGAGTCTGGGAATCGCTCTGTATGGTGATTATGGTATTGGGAGATTGTCCGGATGTGGATTTGGAGGTCTGTAGGTTATTTTGAGATCATTTGGCAAAAGTTAGAAATTTGAAGGTTTTGGAGAATTTGACTGGGAGTGAACTTTTTTATATTAGGGCCTGATTCTGATTTCGGAAGTTGGAATGGGTCCGTAATGTCAAATGTGACTTGTGTGCAAAATTTGAGGTCAATCGGACGTGATTTGTTAGATTTCGGCATCGAATATAGAAGTTTGAAGTTTTAAAGTTCATTAAGCTTGAATTAGGGTGTGACTCATGATTTTGATGTTGTTTGATGTGATTTGAGACCTAGAGCAGGTCCGTGTTATGTTATTGGACTGGTTGGTGGGATTGGACGGGTTACCGGAGGCCTCGGGTGTGTTTCGGGGTGGTTTCGGACCAAAACAAAATGATTTGATGTTGTTGTTGTTGGTATCTGGTTTCCTTCTTCGCGAACGCGAAGGGAATCCCGCGATCGCGAAGAGGAACTTTGAGGCTGCTGGGATTTGGCCTTCGCGAATGCGAGGCAGTAGCTGGACAAGCCTTCGCGAACGCGGACAAGGCGACGCGAATGCGAAGAAGAAAGGGGGAGATGGGCCTAAGACCATTTGGCCTACGCGAACGCGTAGAAGGGAACACAAACGCGAGAGGTCTGGGCAGCTGGCCTTCGTGAACACGACCAGGATGACGCGAACACGGAGAGGAATTTTGGAGGCAGTGTTTCTTTGGTCTTCGTGATCATGATGGTCATTCTGCGATCGCGAAGAAGGGTAGACTCGGGCAGTGAAGTTTTAAAGACGAGAGTTGGCCATTTTCCTCCATATTTCATTTTGGTTGGGCATTTTTTGGAGCTTTTGAAGAGGAGATTTCATCATCTATTATGAGGTAAGTAATTCCCGCACATTGTGAGTTTAATATATGGGTTGTATATGGATTTATATATAAAAATTTATGGAAAATTTGGGACCGTGATGGTGCCTAACATTTCACTTGCTAGGCAAGCCAACGTTAGAGAATCCTTTACCAATTCCTTATTTATGTTCAGTAATTAACATTAATTAACTACAATGAAATATAAAAAGTGCGGAGTATCATAAATCTGTATTAACTACTACCACCCGGATCTGGAGTCACAATTCACGAACATTCCAAATTTTACAACAAGTAATAGTCTGAAGGAAATACAACTGTCTGAATGAAAGAAAATAGTAAGACATAAACGATATACGGGGACTTCAAGGTCTGTGAACGCCGACAGATCTACCTTGAGTCTCCGGACAGCGGACCAGTAGCAAATCTCAATCAACCTGAGCCGGTATCAAAATCTGCACAGAAAGTGTAGAGTGTAGCATCAGTACAACCGACCCCATATACTGGTAAGTGTCGAACCTAACCTGGGCGAAGTAGTGACGAGGCTAGGACAAGACACCCACATATAACTTGAACAGTATAATCATACTAGAGGCAACGACAATAAGTAAAGCAATAAATGCTGAAATAATGGGAGGGGAACATACAGTGGGGGAATACAACATAAAGAGTGAGTACAATGAAAAGACATAATTAAACCATAAATCCTTAAACGAATTGAGCAATTAAAACAGCACGTCATCACCCTTCATGCTTTTACTCTCAACCTCACCAAATAGCAAATAAGACCGCACGACATCACCCTTCGTGCTTTTACTCTCTTCCTCACAATATAAATAAATTATGCACGGCATCACCCTTCATACTTTACACTCTTCCTCACAATATAATTAAATTATGCACGGCATCACCCTTCGTGCTTTACACTCTTCATCACAATTCATAGAATCAATAACAACGGATAGAGAGGAGTTTCACAAGAAACCAATATTTCATAAATGATTACTTTCACAATTTAACATCTCAACCTCGAATCAATATTCACAATTTTATCGACCTTGGTGGAACCGGATAGAAGTCTTCCAACATTTCAACAACAACAATAAGCATGGATAACAATATTTAAGACTACAAATTTGCAAGAAATAGAATTTCACTCACATGCTATGACTCGACCACAACGTATAGATGCTCGTCACCTCAACTGTATGTCGTATTCAACAACAAAACATGTAGCAAATACTCACACAATACCTATTCCCTCAAGCCAAAGTTAGACACAACACTTACCTCACTCTCAAGGCCACTTAATTCTCAATCACGGCTTTTTCTTTGGAATTCACCTCTAAACCACTCGTATCTATTAAAAATGACTCATTAATATCAAATATTGCTAAAGGAATCGATTATATTTCATAAATTAAATTTCCAAAATTTTTCTCCAAAAGTCGAAAAAGTCGACCCCGGGCCCGCTTGGTTAAAACCCGAGGTTCGGACCAAAATCCTCTAAACCATTAACCCGTGAGCCCGAATATGTAATTAGTTTTGGAATCCGACCCCGAATTGAGGTGTAAATCCCCAAATTCCCGAAATCCCTAGTTTCTACCCTAACCCCTAATTCTACCATGAAACTCTAGATTTTTAGGTTGAATTCTAGTGAAATGAAGTAAAAGATTGAAAGAAACGAGTTAAGGAACACTTACCTATGATTTGGGAAAGAAGATGTCTTTGAAAAATTGCCGTAGGCCTCCTATCCTTTTGAAAACGAGAAGAAAAATGGTTGAAGTCCGAATTAAATGCTCACTGCCCAGCGACCTTCGCACCTGCGGTGTTTTGGTCGCACCTGCGCATCCACATGTGCGGACGGGGTGTGCGCTTCTGCGAAAAAGGGCTGAGCCAACTGGGGCTGCACCCGTGGATAGGGTTCCTCTTCTGCGGTCCCGCTCCTGCAGAGAAAAGTCCGCATCTGCAGAAAAACGAAGTCCAGGCCTGGGTCGCATCTGCAGGGCTTTCGCTCGCACCTGCGACCAAAGGCTCGCAGGTGCGGGCACACCAGATTTGGTGCACCAGCAGCCTTGTTGAGGTTTGAACTCAACTCGCGCATCGCCCGAATGGCACCTGAGCCCTCGGGGCTCCAAACCAAACATGCACGCAAGTCTAAAAATATCATACGAACCTGCTCGCGCGATCAAATCGCCAAAGTAACACCTACAACTCTAAATTTAGCACCAAATCAAATGAAATTCTAAAGAACACTTTAAAATTTATATTTTCTCAACTGGACGTCCGAATCACGTCAAATCAACTCTGTTTCTCACCAAATTTCATAGACATGTCTTAAATATCATAATGAATCTGTACCGGGCTCCCGAACCAAAATACAGACCCGATACTAACAATGCCAAATATCAATCAATTCTCAAAAATAAATAATTTCTAAACTTTTAATTTTCATCAGAAATTCATAACTAAAGCTAGGGACCTCGGAATTCGATTCCGGGCATACGCCCAAGTCCCATAATTTGATACGGACATACTGGGACCGTCAAAGCACGGATCCGAGCCCGTTTATCAAAAATATTGACCGAAGTCAACTAAAATTAACTTTTAAGGCAAAAATTCTTATTTTCATTTGTTTTCAACATAAAAGCTTTCCGGAAACCTACCCGGACTGCGTACGCAAATCGAAGAGGGTAAAAATGAGATATTTAAGGCTTAAAAGCGCAGATTCAAGTTCTAAAACATAAGATGACCTTTTGGGTCATTACATTCTCTACCTCTAAAACAACCGTTTGTCCTCGAACGGACATAGAAAAGTACCTGGGCTGGTGAAAAGGTGGGGATATCTACTCTGCATATCGGACTCAGACTCCCAAGTAGCTGCCTCAATAGGCTGACCGCTCCTCTGCACTCGAACTGAAGGGTAACTCTTTAATCTCAACTGGCGAACTTGCCGAGCTAAAATTGCCACCGGCTCCTCCTCGTAAGTCAAATCCTTGTCTAACTGGACAGAGCTGAAATCTAACACATGGGACGGATCACCGTGATACTTTTGAAGCATGGACACATGGAATACCGGATGAACAACTGATAAACTAGGTGGCAACGCAAGACTATAAGCCACCTCTCCCACTCTCTCCAGAATCTCAAAAGGTCCGATATACCTAGGGCTCAACTTGCCCTTCTTTTCGAACCTCACTACACCCTTCATGGGTGATACCCGAAGTAACACTCTCTCTTCGACCATGAGTACAACATCACGAACTCTACGGTCGGCATAACTCTTCTGCCTGGACTGAGCTGTGCGAAGTCGATCCTGAATAATCTTCACTTTATCCAAGGCATCCTGTACTAAATCTGTACGCAATAACCGAGCCTCCCCGGGATCAAACCACCCAACTGGCGACCTACACCGTCTACCATATAATGCCTCATAGGGAGCCATCTGAATGCTCGACTGGTAGCTGTTATTGTAGGAAAACTCCACTAACTGATCCCAAGAACCTCCAAAGTCAATAACACATGCGCAGAGCATATCCTCCAAGATCTGAATAGTACACTCGTACTGCCCATCCGTCTGAGGATGAAATGTTGTGCTCAACTCAAACCGCGTACCGAACTCATGCTGAACTGCCCTCCAAAAGTGTGAGGTAAACTGCGTACCTTGACCAGAAATGATGGACATGGGAACAACTTGAAGACGGACGATCTCACGAATATAAATCTCTGCCAACCGCTCTGAGGAATAGGTAACTGCCATGGGAATGAAATGCGCTGACTTAGTCAGCCTGTCCACAATGAACCAAACTGCATCGAACTTCCTCTGACTCTGTGGGAGTCCAACAACAAAGTCCATAGTGATACGCTCCCACTTCCACTCAGGAATATCTAACCTCTGAAGTGAGCCACCAGGTCTCTGATGCTCACACTTTACCTGCTGGCAATTTAGGCACCGAGCTACATAGGCAACTATGTCCTTCTTCATTCGCCTCCACCAATAATGCTGCCTCAATTCCTGATACATCTTGGCGGTGCCCGGATGAATAGAATACCGGGAACTGTGGGACACCTCAAGGATCAACTCACGAAGTCCATCCACATTAGGCACACAAATACGACCCTGCATCCTCAAAACTCCGTCATCTCCAACAGTAACCTACTTAGCACCCCTGTGGTGCACTGTGTCTCTAAGGACAAGTAAATAAGGATCATCATCCTGCCAATCTCTGATGCGCTCAAACAAAGAAGACCGAGAAACTGTACAAGCTAGAACACGACTGGGCTTAGAAATATTTAACCTCAAAAATTGGTTGGCCAAGGCCTGAACATCCAATGCAATCGGTCTCTCCCCAACTGAAATATATGGAAGGCTACCCATACTGACTGACTTCCTACTCAAAGCGTCGGCCACCACGTTGGCCTTCCTGGGATAATATAATATGGTGATATCATAGTCTTTCAATAGCTCAAGCCACCTCCTCTACCTCAAATTGAGTTCCTTCTGCTTGAACAAATACTTCAAGCTCCGATGATTAGTGAATACCTCACATGGCACGCCGTAAAGATAGTGCCTCCAAATCTTTAGCGCGTGAACAATGGCTGCCAGTTCTTGATCATGAACATGGTAATTCTTCTCGAGAACCTTCAGCTGCCGTGAAGAATATGCAATAACCTTACCAACCTACATCAATACCCCACCCAGACCAATACGAGATGCACCACAATATACTGTATAAGATCCTGAACCTGTGGGTAACACCAATACCAGTGCTGTAGTCAAAGCAGTCTTGAGCTTTTGAAAGCTCGCTTCACACTTGTCTGACCACCTGAACGGGGCAACCTTCTGGGTCAATCTGGTCAACGAGGATGCTATGGATGAAAACCCCTCCACAAAACGACGGTAATAGCCCACCAAACCCAGGAAACTACGGATCTCAATCATCTTAGGATCCACCTGAATACCCTATGCTGATACAACATGACATAAGAAAGCAACTGAACTCAACCAAAATTTGCATTTTGAGAATTTAGCATATAACTGGCTGTCTTTCAGAGTCTGAAGAACGATCCAAAGGTGCTGCTCATGCTCCTCTCGACTGTGGGAGTAGACCAAGATATCATCAATAAACACAACAACAAAGGAATCCAAGTAGGGTCTAAACACCCGGTTCATCAAATCCATGAATGTTGCTGGGGCATTTGTCAGCCCAAATGACATCACTAGAAACTCATAATGCCCAAACCGATTCCGAAAAGTTATCTTAGGAACATCGGATGCCCTAATCCTCAACTGATGGTAGCCAGATCTCAAATCAAACTTTTAAAACACCTTGGCACCCTGAAGCTGATCAAATAAATCATCAATCCTCGGCAATGGATATTTGTTCTTGATGGTGGCTTT
The DNA here is from genome assembly GCF_000390325.3 of Nicotiana tomentosiformis. Taxonomy (NCBI): domain Eukaryota; kingdom Viridiplantae; phylum Streptophyta; class Magnoliopsida; order Solanales; family Solanaceae; genus Nicotiana; species Nicotiana tomentosiformis. The sequence goes on from NC_090812.1 coordinate 25,784,694, forward strand.
GTTCAACTACCGATAATCTATACATTTCCCCATCGATCCATCTTTCTTCTTCACAAACAACACAGGTGCACCCCAGGGCAAGACACTAGGTCTAATGAAGCCCTTATCAAGCAAATCTTGCAACTGCTCCTTCAATTCTTTCAACTCTGGTGGAGCCATGCGATATGGCAGAATGGAAATAGGCTGAGTGCCCGGAGCCAAATCAATGAAGAAATCAATATCCCTGTAGGGTGGCACCCCTGGCAGATCTGCAGGAAACACCTCGGGAAACTCACGAACAACCGGCACCGAATCTATGGAAGGAACCTCCACACTAGAATCGCGGACATAAGCCAAATAAGCTAGACACCCCTTCTCGACCATATGCCGAGCCTTCACATAATAGATAACCCTACTGGTAGAATGGCCAAGATTTTCTCTCCACTCTAATCGAGGCAACCCTTGCATGGCTAAGGTCACTGTCCTGGCGTGACAATCTAATATAGCATGATAAGGTGATAGCCAATCCATACCCAATATGACATCAAAGTCAACCATGTCGAGAAGTAGAAGATCTACACGAGTCTGAAGACTCCCAATGGTGACCACACACGAACAATAAACATGATCTACAATAATAACATCTCCCACTGGTGTGGACACATACACAAGAGCACTCAAAGAATCACGGGGCATAACCAAATAGGAAGCAAAATAGGATGACACATAGGATTAATTGGATCCCGGATAAAATAGAACTGAAGCATCTCTACTGTAAACTGAAACATTACCTGTGATAACAGCGTCAGATGACTCAGCCTCAGGCCTGGCTGGGAAAGCATAACACTGGGGATGGGCCCCACCACCCTGAACTACGTCCCTGGGATGACCTCTAGCTGGCTGGTCTCCACCTCTAACGGCCTGACCTCCACCTCTAACTGTCTGGCCTCTACCTCTGGCTTCCTGACCCCTGCCTCTGGCTGGATGAGCAGGTGGTGCAGCAAGTGGTGCGGAACCATGGCACGAGAACTCTGATGATGTGAGCTGCCCGTTGCCAGAGGGCAAAATCTAGCAATGTTCCTCGGATCACCACAAGTATAACATAACTTCGGCTGCTGTGACTGCTGACCTTGAAACTGACCCTGTCGACCTAAATAACCACCCTGATAACTCTAGAGTGGAGGTGTACTAATAGGAGCTGGTGGTGCACTGTAGGCTAGCTGGTCGGAATAATGCATCTGAGGGCCACGACCACCTGAGGCATCGTGGGATGCCTGGAGCGCTGAATGAAACAGCCTGGGAGGATGGCCTCTACCAAAAGTACTCCTGCCTCTAGATGAGGCACCGCTGAACTCACTGGAATGATGAGGTCTCTTGTCAAACCCCTGACCTCCCTGAGCAAGAACCATTTCGACTCGTCTAGTGACATTAGCAGCCGCCTGAAAAGAAATCTCACTCCCAGTCTCTTTAGCCATCTACAATATGATAGGCTTAGCAAGTCCATCAATAAACCTCCTCACCCTCTCTCTATTGGTAGGAAGCAGAATAATAGCATGACGGGCCAAATCCACAAAATGGGTCTCATACTGAGTAACAGTCATACTGCCCTGCTGGAGACGCTCAAACTGACGGCGACGCTCCTCTCTCAATGTGATAGGCAGAAATTTCTCTATGAAGAGTTGAGAGAACTGGTCCCAAGTAAGAGCAGGCGACCCAGCTGGTCTGGTCAACAAGTAATCTCTCCACCATTTCTTGGCGGAACCCGTCATCTGAAATGCAGCAAAATTGACCCCATTGGTCTCCACTATACCCATGTTCCGTAAAACCTCGTGACAGTTGTCAAGATACTCCTAGGGAACCTCTGAAGGAGCACCGCTGAAGTGAACAGAAAATAGCTTGATAAACCTGTCCAATCTCCATAAAGCCTCAAAAGACATAGCTGCAATTCTCCGACCTGTGCCACAATAACTGGCTGATACTGGGGAGCTATCTGCTCCGGAGCGGGAGTGGTGGGAGTCTGGGCTCCTCCTCTAGCCTGAGAGTCTGCTGGTGCCATGGGAAATGCGCCAGTCTGGGCCACACTCTCCATAAGGCCCACCAAATGGACCAAAGCGTCCTGAAGTACTGGTGTAGCAATGAACCCTTCCGGAACCTGAGCTGGTCCGGCAGGAACAGTCTGGGCTGGAACCTCTTCGTCAAGCTCTATCTGAGGCTCCACTGTTGGGGATGCTTCTTGGGCCCTAGGCTGAGCCCTGCCCCTGCCTCGGCCTCTGGCACGGCCTCGGCCTCTACCTCTGCCCCGCGTAGGAGCTGTCACTGGAGGCTCTGGCTGCTGCTCAGCTGAGGAAGCGGTACGTGTTCTCGCCATCTGCGAGAGAATAAGAGGAGAAGAATTCAATCAGCATTGAGAAAGCAAAATTGCACGACAGAGAAAAATAGAAGTGAAACTTGTTCCTAAACTTCATAGTATCTGGAACATAAGCACAGACGTCTCCGTACCAATCCTCCAGACTCTACTATGCTTTCTCATGAATTGTGAGACCTAAGAAACCTAGGGCACTGATACCAACTGTCACGACCTGAAATTTCCCATCGACGGGATCGTGTTGGTGCCTAATAGTTCACTTGCTAGGCAAGCCAACGTTAGAGAATCATATACCAATTCGTTATTTTCGTTCAGTAATTAACATTAATTAACTACAATGAAATATAACAAGTGTGGAATATCATAAATCTGTATTAACTACTACCACCCGGATCTGGAGTCACAATTCACAAAATTTGCAAGAAATAGAATTTCACTCGCATGCTATGACTCGACCACAACGTATAGATGCTCGTCACCTCAACTATACGTCGTATTCAACAACAAAACACGTAGCAAATACTCACACAATACCTATTCCCTCAAGCCAAAGTTAGACACAACACTTACCTCGCTCTGAAGCACACTTAATTCTCAATCACAGCTTTTCCTTTGGAATTCACCTCTAAACCACTCGTATCTATTCAAATATGACTCATTAATATCAAATATTGCTAACAGAATCGATTATATTTCATAAATTAAATTTACAAAATTTTGGACGAAATGTTGAAAAAATCGACCCCGGGCCTGGTTGGTCAAAACCCGAGGTTCGTACCAAAATCCTCTTACCCATTCACCCCCGAGCCCGAATATGTAATTAGTTTTTGAATCCGACCGCGAATTGAGGTCTAAATCCCCAAATTCCTGAAATCCCTAGTTCTACCCTAACCCCTAATTCTACCATGAAACTCTAGATTCTTAGGTTGAATTCTAGTGAAATGATGTAAAATATTGAAAGAAACGAGTTAAGGAACACTTACCTATGATTTGGGGAAGAAAATATCTTTGAAAAATCTCCCTAGGCCTCCTATCCTTTTGAAAACGAAAAACAAAAATGGATAGAGTCCGAATTATATGTTCACTGCCTAGCGACCTTCGCACCTGCGGTGCTTTGGTCTCACCTGCGCATCCGCATGTGCGGACGGGGTGTACGCTTCTGCAGAAAAGGGTTGGGCCAACTGAGGCCGCACTTGCGGACAGGGTGCCGCTTCTGCGGAGAAAAGTCCGCATCTGTGAATAAACAAAGTCGTGGCCTGGGTCGCATATGTGGGGCTTTTGCTTGCACCTGCGAGCTTGCACCTGCGACCAAAGGCTCGCAGGTGCGGGCACACCAGATTTGGTGCATCAGCAGCCTTGTTGACGTTTGAACTCAACTCGCGCATCGCCCGAATGGAACCCGAGCCCTCGGGGTTCCAAACCAAAAATGCACGCAAGTCTAAAAATATCATACGGACCTGCTCGCGCGATCAAATTTGCAAAATAACACCTAGAACTCTAAATTTAGCACCAAATCAAATGACATTCTCAAGAACACTTTAAAATTTCTATTTTCTCAACTAGACATCCGAATCACGTCAAATGAACTCCGTTTCTCACCAAATTTCACAGACATGTCTTAAATATCATAATGAACCTCTACCGGGCTCCAGAACTAAAATATGGACCCGATACTAACAATGCCAAATATCAATCAATTCTTAAAAACAAATAATTTCCAAACTTTTATTTTTCATCAAAAATTCATAACTCAAGCTAGGTACCTCCGAATTTGATTTCGGGCATATGACCAGGTCCCATAATTCGATACTGACCTACCGGGATCGTCAAAGCACAGATCCAAGCCCGTTTACCAAAAATGTTTACCGAAGTCAACTAAAATCAACTTTTAAGGCAAAAATTCTTATTTTCATTAGTTTTCAACATAAAAATTTTCCGTAAACTTGCCCCGACTTCTCACCTAAATCGAGGAGGGTAAAAATGAGATTTTTAAGGCTTAAGAACATAGAATCGAGTTCTGAAACATAAGATGACCTTTTGGGTCATCACAGTTGCTTTATTAATTTTTCGAGCGAAGTTGGAAATTTGTTATAAATTGATTAATTATGAGTATTAGAGTACATTTTGATTGGGTTGCATCTTAATTGACTAGTCTAGAGCGACGAACATCGGTTTGTGGTGTTAGAGAGGCTTTGGAGCCGATTATAAAATTTTTGGAGCGAGGTAAGTTTCCTGTCTAACTCTGTGAGGAGAAAATTACCCCTAGGTGATATGTTTGATGTGTGCTACTTGTTATGGGGACTACGTACGCGCGAGGTGACGCGAGCCCGTACGTAGCTACATTCATGTTATTGTCCGGGTAGACTTAGGTTCACATCATGCTATAGTTGTACTATTTGAGTTGTCTCTCGCCTATTTATTTCCTCTGTTTTACATTACTACTTGAGAATAGAATTTCTTTGTAGAGACTTCATGAGTTCATGATTAGTCACCGAATAATGTTACTCCTCTTCCGGCATGTTTCCGGGATACATACATATATGTTTCATTGAAAGATTTTTGTTAAAGAAATTACAACTCACACGTTTATTTGTGAGTGGGGTCAAGGACCCGTCAAAGCTTCTTATTCTTATGAGATCGGGATGTTCGCCTCGGCAGGATTATGTATTTTACTCTTATGGGATCGGGCCGTTTGCCTCGGCAGAATTTATGTACCACACTCTCATGGGAGCGGGCTGTTCGCCACAATAGTTTAATAAATACATCTATGGTTCATACCGTTCGACCCTCAGCAGTGAATAGTTTAAATATTTATGTTGGATCGGGCCGTACGCCTCGGCATTTCTTATATCATATCCTCATGGAATCGTGCGTAATATTTGGCAAGAAGCAAGGGTATCTGTACATTTCCCCCCGATTCGAATTATAACAACCTGCTTAGTGAGACACAGTACATATATACCTGCTTAGTGAGACACAGTACACATATATATATATATATGCTCCGATTGAGGAGGAATTTGTTAATTAAGAGCTTGAGTTTATTGTAAGGAGGATAATTGTACCACATATTTACACTTGTTTATTTCATTTGTTTACTTCGCCTCGTCTTTGCTCACCTCCTTACTGTACTTGATATTATTGGACTACTAGTGAGTGTCGATGTCGACCCCTCATCACTACTTCTCCGATGTTAGGCTAGATACTTACTGGGTATACGTTGATTACGTACTCATACTATACTTGCTGCACATTTTTGTGCAGGTACATATGAGACTAGTGGTCTTGTGAGAGCAGAGGCGTGTATGCATGCGGGGACTTACGTGAGCTGCATTCCATACTATGACCCACAGCCGGCAAAGTCTCCTTCAGAGTATTTATATTTCTCTTGTCCAAATTTGTATTCCGAACAAATGCTGTATTTTATTTTACATTCTTAGCTGATACTCATGCACTTGTGACACCGGGTTTTGGGATAATTATGGGTTGTTCAGTATTGAAATTGTTAAAAGTATTATTATTTACTTTGTAAAACCCCATGCTTTACTATTTAATTGAAGGAAATACGATTTCAAAAATATTAAAAATGAGAACCAAATTAGGTATTTTTCTTGGCTTGCCTGACAGCGGTGTCCGGCCCCATCACGACTTTTAATGGATTTTGGGTCGTGACATATTAGTTATTGATCATGTTCTATTTCTTCAATTTCTTTTAATTTTTTTCTTTCCTTTCCTTTTTCTAATTTTTGTATTCTTTATCATAACTTTATGTTGTGTATATAACATTTTTTACAAAAACCCATGTCATTTTGTTTTAATTGTTTTTGTATTTGTATATGCGTACATTTTTCTTATAATATTTCCATTATATGTTGTATTTTGTGTCCTATAGACCATTTTGCATTTGGGTTTTGTGTTACTCCATCTCTTTTATACCATCTCTCTTCTATTTCTCTTCCTAAAATTCCTGGTAATTTATTAAATAAATTTTTACCTAAGTCCTGGTCAAACGCATTTCAACAAATAGTACAATAGTAGAAATATTCATTTAAGAATGTCACGACTCAAAATCCATTAAAGGTCGTGATGGCACCGGACCCCGCTGTCAGACAAGCCAAAAATAAATACTAAATTTAGTTCTCATTTTAATATTTTTGAAATCATATTTCCTTCAATTAAATAGTAAAAGGTGGAATTTACAGTGTAAATAATAATATTTTACAACATATTTCAATGCAGAACAACCTAAATCATCCCAAAACTCGGTGTCACAAGTGCATGAGCCTCAACTAGAAATGCAGAATAAAATACAACATCTGTCCGGAATACAAATTCGGACAGGAGAAAAATATAAATATTTTGAAGGAGACTCTGCCGGTTGCGAACTCGTAACGTGGAATACAGCTCACCTAAGTCCCCGCAATAACCGCGCCTCTGCGCCCACAAGGCCACTAGACATATATGCACCTACACAAAAATGTGCAGCAAGTGTAGTTTGAGTACGAAAATCAGCGCGTACCCAGTAAGTATCCCGCCTAACCTCAAAGAAGTGGTGACGAGGGGTCGACTTCGACACTTACTATGGATCATAAATAAAATATCAATGATATAATTAGGCATGGATTACGTAGAATGGCTGTAAGCTCAATATCATAAAATAAGTAAACAATTCTTTTGTTCATAAGAAATTTCCAAATTTATTTTTCATCGTTTATCATTTTGTATCTCAGGCCAATGAAGCAATATCAATTATCATAAATTCCAAAGCAAACAATTCAATCATGCGCAAATCATGCCGAGGTCGTACGACCCTATACAACATAATTATTTAAACTGTGCACTGCCAAGGGTCGAACGACACGAACCATAGATGCATCTATTTAATCTGCCGCGACGTTCGGCCTGCTCCATAAAAAGATAAACACATTCAACAACCAATTCAAGATTTATTTAGGGGCAAATATTCCAATAATTTCAAATTCACATTTACCGGTCAAGTAAATGAAGTTTAACCTTTTTACAATTCTTTTATCGAGTTTCTAAATGTTTTAAACAATTAAATTAACAAGTAGGGCGCAACATCATCAAGTACAACATGATATGGGTCATAGACTACTCGGAAATAAGCATAATAGTAGCTACGCACGTACTCTCGTCACCTCGTGCATACGTAGCCCCCCACAAATAGAAGAACATAATGATTTATTTCACCTATGGAGTTAATTCCATCTTACAAGGTTAGAAAGGAGACTTACCTCCCTCAGAAATTCCACAGCCGGCTCCCAAGCCCTTCCAATAACTCGAACCGATGCCTAGCGCTCCAAAACTAGTCAATAAATGTGCAAACCCATAAATATATACTCTAATACTCATTATAAACCCACGTGCCCGGATTCCAAAAATTTTCGAAGATAAACTTTACCCATGAAACCACGAACACAAATATATAATTTATCCCAAATTCCATGTCCAATTTCGTGGTCAAATCCAAAAATACCGATTTCTAGGTTTTTCTTCAAAATCTCCAATTTCCACAAATTTTCAAGTCTAAATACATATATAATCCAAGTATTTAACTTGCAATAGGTGGGAATCACTTACCTTGACATAGATGACGAAAATATCCCTTCAAAGAGCTCCAAACATTGCCCAACCAAATGAAAAATGGAGGAAAAATGGCCAAATCCTATCTTTAAAATTTCACTGCCCAAATCCGCCCTTCTTCGCGATCGCGGAAAGACCATCGCGATCGCGGAAAGACCATCGCGATCGCGAAGGCCAAAGAAACACTGCCCTCCAAATTTCCTCTTCGCGTTCGCGACCAAAGACTCGCATTCGCGATGCCTTCAGGCCCTACTTCTTTGCGTTCGCGGTTAAAGCTTCGCATTCGCGAAGGCTAAATGACTCCTGGAAACCCGCTCCCTCTCTTCTTCGCATTCGCGTAGCCTTGGCCGCATTCACGAAGGCCTTCCCAGCTACTGCCTCGCATTCGCATCCCCGGCCTCGCGTTCGCAAAGGCCAAAACCCAGCAGCCTCAAAGTTCCTCTTCGCGAATGCGGGACTCGCTTCGCGTTCCCGAAGAGGAAACCCAGATACCAGCAACAACAGTTCCAAACAACTCGAATTGATCCGAAACCAGCCCGAAACACACCCGAGGTCCCCGGGACCCCGTCCAATCACACCAACCAATCCCATACCATAACACGTACCTGCTCGAGGCCGCAAATCACATCCAACAACATCAAAATCATGGATTGCACCCCAGTTCAAACTTAATGAACTTTAGGACTTCAAACTTCTACATTCGATGCCGAAACCCATTAAATCACATCCGATTGACCTCAAATTTTGCACACAAGTCATAATTGACATTACGGACCTACTCTAACTTTCGGAATCATAATCCGACCTCGATATCAAAAAGTCCTCTCCAGGTCAAACTTTCCAAAAACCTTCAAATTTCCATTTTTCGCCAAAAGACCCCGAAATGACCTACGGACCTCCAAATCCACTTCCGGGCGTGCTCCCAATACCAGAATCACCATACAGAGCTATTCCTAGACGCAGAATCCCAAACAGACATTGATAACATTGAAATGCACTCCAACCCCAATTTGTGAAATTCTTCCAAAACGCCAACCTTTCACAATAAGCACCGAAATGCTCCCGGATCATCCAAAATCCGATCCGGACATACGCACAAGTCCAAAATCATCATACAAACCTGTTGGAACCTTTCGATCCCTATTCCTAGGTCATTTTTTCAAAAATCAAACCTTAGTCAATTCTTTCAACTTAAAGTATCCGAAATTAGAATTTTCTTTCCAAATCAACTCCGAACTTCCCGAAATTCAATTCTGACCATGCGCACAAGTCATAATACCTAAAGTGAAGCTACACAAGGCCTCAAACTGACGAACGACGCGCTGGAGCTCAAAACGACCAGTCGGGTTGTTATATTCTCTCCCACTTAAACATACGTTCGTCCTCGAAGTGCTAAGAACTATTCTGAAGTTGGCTGAAATCGCTGTTTAACACCTCGTGCACCTACCTGTGCTACCACAATTTAGTTGAGCAAATTAGCTCGAGAAAATCTGAAGATTCTCCCTTTCATTTAGTCAAATTACCCTTAGAGCCAAATTCTAACATCTGAAATTCCCTACCAGGTCTATTTCCAACATACGAACACCGTTTCAATCACTGCACGATGTACCAATACATGATTGTATACCCTTACTAAATTCTTACCATGCACCGCATTATTCACATGACCATAATAACATCATATGACAACAATAGCCGAAATACCACGAATCCGATGCTCACAACACACCTCATGACTCATATAAGTCTTGTTCTAACTATTGCAACACTGCCACGATAGAGGAGATGCGTAGGAATTCATAACCAACTGCCGAGTCAACAAATGATTGAGTCTCTCCTCCGGACAAAAACCATTACCTCATTATGACCCAAATAATGATATTTGCTCTTTAACATGCTTCATATAAATCTGATCGCACTGATCCCAGGTCCAAAAATCTCGTCTCACCCAGTACAAGTCGTTACGGAAATAAGGCACCAAAAACACTACCAAAGGTCCCATATACTGCCACCATATGCCAACAATCGACAAACTCGAATGTGGTACATAAGGAAAATGAACTCTGGAAAGGACTACTCAACCCATGTAACTAATTTAAACAACCGAAAAGATGTTATGAACCTTCCCCAGGGACTGAGAAACAAAACACACAAGAATAGGTATAGGGAGTTGTACTCAACATCACACTGTTGTGACATGCAACCCAATCCACACATGAAACCATTGCGGCGTGCAACCCGATCCAATCATGATACCCGTTGCGACGTGCAACCGGATCCAAACAACATCTCCGTGGCGGCGTGCCACCCGATCCGCACATAGTAATAATTGGGGAAATACCCATCAAGCCAGAAATGTTTACACCTTACAAAATGCCCGAATATCAACCATAAGCATGCCAAGTGCATAATACAAATCCCGAGGAGACGTGTAGCGTCATACGCTATAAAACTCAAGCACAACTAAGGTGCGATATATGATCTGCATTTCGAGAGTCATCCTGCTCACATAACACCACCTCTACACGGGACCTCAAAATATTGTATAATTAATTAAGCCGACTCACGACCCACATGGCACAATAGAGTTTTACATGAAATAGCTGGCGACGAAATTAACATCCCACGCCCGAATACTCCTCCATAAGGAATGCTATGCTGAATGAATACACCAGGCTGGTGTAGAATACACATCCATATCTGGACCCATCAACGGACCCCAAACCGATTCTGATCATAACATGCTTAGGCAAATACCCTCTCAAGGATCCACAATGACCTTTTTTCTATGACACACAAGAACAACCGTCGAATCCGGAACAAACTTCCACAATTTCCAACCATTCGAATAGAGCGCCTTTCAGGCCTAAACTCTCACATTAGCGATAGTACCAAATCTCCATAATTGGTTTCAATATTTAATCAATCAAGTGACTACATGTCACACTTATATAATCTTCCCGTGGGATATACTCCCACGACCCTCCGCACGAGGTAACAATATATGGTTTCTTTTAATTAGAATTATAATAAATAAGTTAGTTTAGCTTTAGTATATTTTGGGTGTCATTTAATTATAGTATAAATATTTAGTTTGCCTATATTATTTTAGTCTAAATATTAGGTAGTTAATTTTCTTATCTCTAAATTTTATTTTTTTTAAAGAAAAAACAAAAAACAAAAAAAGAAGAAAAAATAAAATAAACCAAAAGATTAATTCCTATATAATAAAACTAATCACTACCTCACGTCCCAACCCCTATGTCCCCAATTCTTTCACCCCCACACACACGATCCCACACTCAGCATATACACGATCTTAAACCACTTCACAATCACTAGTTTTTTAAGCACTATAAAACAAATCCATACACTACACAAATGAAAAACAAAGAAGAGAGGGAGGGCAATGAAATGGAGAGGAACAAAAAATTGAAGTGACCGATCTCAAATTAACTGTAAGTTAGATTACAGTGAAGTTGTTTATTGTATACAACTTCATATTTTATTAGTTAAATTTGTTTTAGTATGATGTTACATGTTAGTTACTTAAAGTAGTCTAATGATATAGATTCTTTCTTTGTTTCACTATTGAAGTATAAGTTAGAATTTTCATGAGTTATTATCTTCATTTATAAATTTTATTTGATTTTCTGTTAGCATAAATATGTTTCTTTGAAAATAAATATGATATTTGAGGCTAGGGTACTAATTACATTTCTTTCATATTCCCATTGAATGCGGGGTCATGGGAGAATATAATTAATTGGGGCTAGATATATTTCAAGGCCTATTACTAGAAAGTAATTGTGAGGGAGCAAAATGAGTCATGAAGTAACTCACGACTCGTTCTAATAAGTAAAATAATAATAATAATAATAATAATACACAATTAAATGTCTCGAATCGGAAAGAGACAAAACAAATGAAATACCCTAAAACACTAGAAAACTTTAGATGTACTTTAAATATTAGCCCATGTGTTCATACCCGAACCTTGGATTGATATGCTTAAATAATAAAAGGATCATGTGCACATTCTGCGTCTCGATACCTTTAGATTTAAAATAATTATGTTATAATCATGTATACATCCCGTACCTTGGTTTAACAAATTTCATACCTTGTGTGCGTACCGCATCTTGGTGAACATAATTAATAAAATATAATAATTAATTAAGCGGTAATAAATAAGCAATAATCAATAAAATACAAGAATAGCTAAAAATTGATTTAAGATTTACATTAGTCAATAAAGTGACCGTGCTAGAACCACGGGACTCGAGGGGTGCCTTACACCTTCCCCTCAGTCAACAGAATTCCTTACTGAGTCTTCTGTTTTCGTAGACCATAAATTAGGAGTCAAATCTTTCTTTTGATAAGGGATTCAATAAAAGGTGATTTGGAAGACCAAAACCCAATTCCAAGTGGCGAATCTAAATAATAAATAATCCCTTTTCAAAACGTCACTTTAATTGGAAAAACTCTTCTAACACAACCTCGTAATAAGGGTTGCGTCGGAAAAAAGAGGTGTGACACTCCCCAAACTCTCCGCTCGGCTACTCAAAGCATCGGCCACCACATTGGCCTTCCCCGAATGGTATAAAATAGTGATATCATAGTCCTTAATAAGCTACAACCATCTCCGCTGACGCAAATTTAGATCGTTCTGCTTAAACAGATGCTTCAGACTCCGGTGATCAATATAGATCTCACAATGAACCCCATACAAATAATGACGCAAAATCTTCAAGGCATGAACAATGGCTGCCAACTCAAGATCATGGACATGACAGTTCTTCTCACGGGTCTTCAACTGGCGTGAGGCATAAGAAATCACCTTACCCTCTTGCATCAAAACACAACCAATGCCTATCCTCTAGGCATCACAATACACGGTGTAAGAACCTGAAGCTGATGGTAGAACTAACACTGGAGTTGTGGTCAAAGCAGTCTTGAGCTTCTAAAAACTCTCCTCACACTCGTCCTACAACCTGAATGGATACCCTTTTGGGTCAATTTGGTCAAGGGCGATGCAATAGATGAAAATCCCTCCACAAAGTGACAGTAATAACCCGCCAAACCAAGGAAGCTCCTAATCTCCGTGCCTGAGGACGGTCTAGGCCAACTCTACACCGCCTATATCTTCTTCGGATCCACCTGAATACCTTCACTAGACACCACGTGCCCCAAGAATGCTACTGAACCGAGCCAAAACTCACATTTGGAGAACTTTGCATAAAGCTTCTCCTCCCTCAATCTCTGCAATACAATCTTCAAATGCTGAGCGTTCTCCTCCTGGCTATGAGAGTACACCAGGATGTCATCAATGAATACAACAATGAATGAGTCCATATAGGGCTGAAATGCACTGTTCATCAAATGCATGAACGTTGTTGGGGCATTGGTCAGCACAAAAGATATCACTAAGAACTCATAATGGCCATATCGGGTCCTGAAAGCTGTCTTAAGAATATCTGAATCCCGAATCTTCAGCTAGTGATAACCGGACCTCAAATCAATCTTGGAGAACACCTTCGCTCCCTGAAGCTGGTCAAATAAATCATCAATACGAGGCAACAAATACATGTTCTTGACTGTGACCTTGTTCAACTGCCTGTAATCAATACACATTCTCATGGAACCATCCTTCTTCTTCACAAATAGAATCGGTGCACCACAAGGTGACACACTAGGTCGAATAAACCCCTTATCTAGGAGTTCCAGAAGTTGTTCTTTCAATTCTTTCAATTCCGTAGGTGCCATATGATACGGTAGAATAGATATGGGCTTAGTGCCCGACACCAAATCGATATCGAAGTCAATATCCCTGTCAGGCGCCATGCCCGGCAGGTCTGCAGGAAACACATCCGGAAAATCACGTACCACCGGAACAGAATCAATGACAGAAGTCTCTACACTAACATCCCTCACAAAAGCCAAATAAGATAGGCAACCCTTCTTAACCATACGCTGAGCCTTCAAATATGAAATCATCCTACTTGGTACATAATCTACAGAACTGCTCCACTCAACCCTCGAAAATCCCGGCATAGCCAACGTCACCATCTTAGCGTGACAATCTAGAACAACATGACATGGAGATAACCAATACATACCCTATATCACATCGAAGTCAACCATACTAAGCAGCAAAAGGTCCACTTGGGTCTCCAAACCCCCAATAGTCGCCACACATGACCGATATATGCGGTCCACAACAATAGTATCACCCACAAGAGTAGATACATGAATAGATGAAACTAAAGACTTATGAGGCATATCCAGAAAATGGGAAAATTACGAGGAAACATATGAATACATGGAACCAGGGTCGAATAATACTAAGGCATCTCTGTGACAAACTGAGACAATACTTGTAATCATAGCATCTGGTTTGGTGGGGAGGGCATAGAAACTGGCATGGCCACCCCCTGATCTACCTCCCCCTCTAGGGAGACCCCTAGCTGACTAACCTTCACCCCGAACTGGCTGGGTGGGTGGTGAAGTAACCGGTGCTGAAGTCAAAGGCTGACTTCTCTGCTGAGATAGACCTCCATGACGATGAGGACATTGCCTCCACATATACCCAAACTCCCCACACTCAAAACATCTCCCTGATGCTGGTGGCGGGAACTGAAGGGAGCCTCGAGCACCGGGATAACCAGTAGAAAAACCTGGCATAGAGGAGCCCTGAACTGGTGGAGCACGGGACAAACTCTGAGATAGAAGGGCACTAAGTGATGAGTGGCTCTGATGAGAACTGTGAGAACCATGGCCAGATGATGCACCATGGTGAAATGGCCGAGCTGACTGAGCCTGCCTGAAATGACGACCTCTACCGTGCTGAAACTGACCCCCATGTCCACGAGGCCTCTTGGCCTCCCTCTCAACCCTCTCCTGACCGTGAACCATCTCAATCTGTCGAGCAATGTCGACAACCTCATCAAAGGTAGCACCAGACACCCCCTCTCCGGTTATAAGCAACTGTAGCTGAAAAGTGAGACCATCAATAAACCTCATGATCCTCTCCCTGTCCGTGGGAACCAACCAGATTGCATGACGGGCCAACTCGGAGAACCGCATCTCATACTGTGACACAGACATATCACCCTGGCAAAGCCGCTCAAACTGTCTGCGCAGTTCCTCTCTGCGGGATCGAGGCTCAAACTTCTAAAAAAAGACCACGGAGAACTGCTGCCAAGTAAGGGGTGCTGCGCCAACAGGCCTACGCCTCTCGTAAGTCTCCCACCATCTAAGTGCAGACCCGTAGAACTCAAAAGTAGTGAATGAGACCCCACAAGTCTCCAGAATACTAGCAGTACGGCGTATCCTCTCACACTTGTCCAAGAAGTTCCGAGCATCCTCTCTTTCTGTGCCACTGAAAGGTGGTGGCTGGAGTCTCCCAAACCTATCCAACCTATGTTGATCATCCTCAGGCATAGTAGGAACCACATAATCCTGTGCAGCTGCAACCGGCTGGCTTGGTGGTGCCTTCGGTGTCTGAAGTCCCTGAACAACCTGCTCGGGTGTGCGAGTAATGGGAGTCTGAGTGCCTCCCCCGACCTGAGAAGTGTCTGCGGCCGTTGAGATAGATACCACCTGAGTAAGGCCGGTACACGCTGTCAAAATCTGAGCTAGGGCCTCCTGAAGGCCTGGAATCACAATAGGCACAGGTGATGCCTAAGCTGGTGCATCAACAACTGGAACCTGGTCCTGACTTGGGACAACTGGTGGATTTGCAAGTACTGCCCCAGCTGTTGTACGGGCTGCACCTCTTCCCCTACCACGACCTCTACCGCAGCTTCGGCCTCTCGCGGCCCTGGCTGGTGGTACTGGTGGCTGGCCCTCCTGACCGGTAGCACGAGTCCTCACCATCTGTGAGAGAATGAAACAACAGATGTTTAGTTACTATTATCAACAGATTCGCACGACAAGAATTCAAGAATGTGGAGTTTCCTAAAGGTTCTGCAGCCTCTCGAAGATATGTACAGAAGTCTCCATACCGATCCGCAAGACCCTACTATACCCACTCATGACTCGTGAGACCTATGTAATCTAGGCTTTGATACCAATCTATCACGACCCAAACTAACCCCTGTCGTGATGGCGCCTATCATGGAACTAGGCAAGCCGACTCATTTCCAAAACAAACCGATATTTTCATTTCAAAGATAAGTGCAATGTTATTTAACATAAAAACCTACGCAAAAGAGTTCAAATCAAAACAAAAGTGCAGAAAAGAAAAGTTCGACATCGGGGTGTCACTAGTCATGAGCATGTACTACCATTTGTCTAACAATATCAAGCCTAACATAGTCTAGAAAATAGCTAAATACAACTAAAGGAAGATAAGAGGGAGAAGAGCAGGGGCTGCGATCGCCAAGCAGCTACCTTGTTATCCCCGAGAAAATCTGCAACCAGAATAATCAACAACCGCTACCGTGCCCAGCTACACCTGGATCTGCACACAAGGTGCAGGGAGTAACATGAGTACGCCAACTTAGTAAGTAACAATAATAAATAAAGACTGAGCAGTAGTGACGAGAAATAAATCATATCAAGTTCATATCACAAAAATTCAGTAAAGTACAACATGCTTTAAAAATTAGTGTTTGAATCAAATCATTTCGTTTAAACCCAGTTCCAGTAAAAATCAATTAAAGATATTTTTCAACAGTTTTTCAAACAAAGGTTTAATGCAAAGGTGAGAAAAAATGATGAAATCAAAAACAGCCCCTCGTGCAAAACATCACTCATATACAGCCCCTCAGGCAAACCTCACAGTCACTCATGCCTCTCGGGCATACCTTACAATCACTCTTGCCACTCGGGCATACCTCACAATCACTCATGCCTCTCAGTCACTCAGCACTCGGCACTTGCACTCAGTAGGTACTTGCGCTCACTGGGGGTGTGTACAGACTCCGGAGGGGCTCCTTCAGCCCAAGCGCTATATCAAGCCAAATCATAGCATAAATCACTCAGGCCCTCGGCCTATATCGAACTTGCTGCGGCGTGCGGCCCGATCCCATAAATATCCTCATAAATTAGGCCCTCGGCCTCACTCAGTCATAAACCTCTCAAGCCACTCGAGCATTTCAGTAAAAACAGGGCATTCAGCCCAAAACAACATTTATATGCATCAAAATAGAGTCATAAAACTTACTTATGAAGTAAACAAGTATAACCATGACTGAGTATAGATTTTCAATTGAAAATAGTGAGAGGATAGTAAGAAAAAGCCCCTAAGGGTCCAAACAACACTAGCACAAGGCCCAAAACATGGCATTCAGCCTAATTTACAAAAACTCTTTCTAAAACATATAAGTATCATATAGTTTCAACAAAATATACAACTTTACAGTTGCTACGGGACGAACCAAGTCATAATCCCTAATAGTGCACGCCCACACGCCCGTCACCTAGCATGTGCGTCACCTCAAAATAGTAGAATATTATGAAATTTGGGGTTTCATACCCTTAGGACTAGATTTACAATCGTTACTTACCTCAAACCAGTAAAATCTCTACCCCGCAATGCTCTTGCCTCTCGACTCGGCCTCCAAATGCTCTGAATCTATTCACAATCAGTACAATACCATCAATATACAATAATGGAATGAATTCCACAAGAAAAACTATCGAATTAGCCCAAAACCCTCATGTGGCTCAACCCGCCCCCGGGCCCACGTCTCAAAATCCGACAAAATTTGCAAAACTAGGAAGCTCATCCACTCACGAGTCCATACATATGAAATTTTTAAAATCCGACATCGTTTGGTCCCTCAAATCCTTAAATTAAACTCTCTAAAATCCCAAGCCCTAACCCCTCATTTTCACTAATTACATGATTAAGCAACGAAAAATCACCATACATGCGAGTATTAGGGCTCAAACAACTAACCTCACTGGTAGCCCTTGAATCACCCTTCAAAACTCACTCCAAAAGCTCAAAAACCCGTTTTGGAAATGGTGGAAATGAACCAAATTCGCGAAGGGTTCTATTTATCGTTTCTGCCCATGCTTTTCACACTTCCGGACAATTTCTCGCTTCTACGCCACTGCACCTGCGGTCAAAACAACCACACCTGCGTAAGTCACTTAAATGCCTAAGCTCCACACCTGCACTCCATTTTTGCATCTGCGACCAACAGGTGCGGAAAATACCTCTCACCTGCGGCCACTGCCTGACTTCCTCACTTCTGCTTCAGTGTCATCCATCCGCATCTGCGGACTCGCAGATGCGACCTATCATACGCACTTGCAGATCCAGCCTACCTCGACATTTTCCACACCTGTGACCTTTTGTGTGCTTCTGCGGCCTCGCAGGTGCGGGAACTTCATCGCACCTGCGCCTTCTACCCAGCTCCTCCAACCTCACTTCTGTGACATCCCGCTCGCTTCTGCGGGCTCGCACCTACGATGAGACATCTGCAGGTGCGATTATGACAGCTAAGTTCCAACTTCAGTAAATCCTCCAATATCCAAACTTGTTCTGTTAATCACCCGAAATCACCTCGAGGCCCTCGGGACCTCAACAAAAAATACCAACAAGTCATATATCAACATACAAACTTAGTCGAACCTTTGAATCACTCAAAACATCAAATCACCAAATTACCCTCGGATTCAAGCCTAAGAACTTCTAAACTTCCAAATTCGACATCCGATGCCGAAACCAACCAAACCACGTTCGAATGACCTCAAATTTTGAACACACGTCACAAATGACACTACTAACCTAGTCTAACTTTCGGAATTTCATTCCGACCCCGATATCAAATTTTCCACAGCCGACCAAAAATCGCCAAATTTCCAATTTCGTCAATTCAAGCCTAGTTCTACGACAGACCTCCAAATCACATTCTGGACGCACTCCTAAGTCCAAAATCACCTAACGGAGCTAACGGAACCATCAGAATTTAAATCTGAGATCGTTTACACATAGGTCAATATCCGATTGACTTTTCCAACTTAAGGTTCTAAATAAGAGACCAAGTGTCTCATTCCACTCCGAAACCACTCCGGACCCGAACCAACTAACCCGGTATATCATAATATAGCTTAAGAGAATAAAGAAAACAAAAATGGGGGAAACATGGCTATAACTCCCAAAATGACCGGCCGGGTCATTACAAATAAAAGATTACCTAACATTGTCTGAGAATACGTGTCTGTGGGTGAGGCGTTGATGCCTTTTCCCTTGTCTCTAGTCTTGAGAACTGTTGGTCTCATGCTGTAAATAAAATATGTTTATTAATTGATAGTGATTTTTAATCTACTTTAACTGGTCTGCTAAATTATTATCTTTTCCTTTTATATGCTCAAAACCTAAGTTATAGATTGATATAATATCAATGAAATTTAACCATCTCCGTCTGCTACTATTTTTCTCATTTATTGTTTGGTGAAATCTAACTATAGCCTCGCAGTTAGTTCTAATTAATACTTCTGGTTTATTTAATATATATAATCTAAAACTATTTAATCCATAAATTACAGCTAATATCTTTGCATCTATACTACTCATATTCCCTTTTTCTTTATATTTACCACTTTGATAGGCACATATTTTTTCTTTATTTTTATCTCTATATTTATTAAGTTTTGCCTTTAATACTGCTCCCCATCCTTCAAAACTTCCATATGTTTCTATAATTAAATAGTCTGTTTCCAAGGGCATATTTAGGTCAGGAATATTTTTTATTGTTTCTTTAATTTTTTGTACCAACTTTATATCTCCTGAATTAAAGTATTTTTGTCCTGTAGAACCTGTCTTAGCATATAAAGGTCCTGCTATTTTTCCTAAATCTTTTATGAAATTTCTTGCATAATTTACTATTCCTAAAAACTTTTGTAATTCTTTAATATTATCTAATTTATCTGGCATTTATAAAGCTTTTTTTAGCTATATGGGGTTGTAATTTAATATTTTCGTCTCCTAAGACTACTCCTAAGAAGTTTATATAATTTTTTTACATAATTCCATCTTCTTTTTACTAATTATTATTCTATTATATACAAATAATCTAAAGACTGTTTGTAAATGTCCTAAATGTTCTTTTATATTTTTACTAAATACTAATATATCATCTACATACATTGAAACAAATCTTTTATATTCTCTAAATATACTATCCATTTTTCTTTGAAAAATGGGTGGAGTTGTATTTAGTCCAAATGGCATTACTAGCTATTCAATATGTCCTTCAGGGCAAGTGAATGTTGTTCATTCTATACTTTCTTCATGCATTTTTACTTGCCAATATCCTGATTTACAATCGAATTTGCTAAATATCTTTTTTTTCTTGTATTCTATTTATTAATTCCGTTTTATCGGGTAATTTATATCCATATATTTTAGTATTATCACTAAGTCTTTTATAATTTATTACCATTCTTGCTTTTCCTCTTATTATTTCACTATGATTTTTTACCATAAATGCAGCTGACCTATGTTTAGATGTAGATCTCCTAATTATACCTAAATTTATAAGTTCTTTGATTTGTCTCTTAAACTCTTCCAAATCTTGATTTGTGGCTTCTATTGAGGCTATTTTAATTATATATTCTGGGTTTATTATATCTAATTTGTACATAACTTTATTATTTTCCCAATGTTTCAAAGGTTTTTTTTCCTATTATTTCTATTTCTTCTAATATTTGTATTATATTGTCTAGATCTTTTTGATTTTTTATTATTCCTATTTTTTCTATTCCTATTCTAAAATAATATACATTTGTCTCAACATCTATTAAAGTATAATCTTTTTTTAGTATATCTTGATTATCTTCTAATAGTAAATCCTTGGATTCTTCTTCTGTCTTACAACATTTATTTTTTTCTTTACATTCTTTATAACATTCTTTTTGTTTTTCTTGTAGATTTTTTTGATCTGCCTTTAGTCGTGTTCTTATCTTAGTTCCTGTATTTATTGTTTGTACTAGGGTATGGGTAATATTTTTAAAACATATTACACCATCTCTACTAAGTAGACAACTACCATTATTATGTAGTATGAAACTTAGTCCTAATACAAAGTCTGGATTTATATTTAAATCTCTTACCCATATTTTATCTAGCTTATAACTAGGCTTATAAAAATCTAAACATGTATTTTCAAAACTAATTTCTGATTTATCTATATAGTGTCTATATATATTATGTGTTCCGTCCATTTGCATTGCTGCAACTGGTTTATCTAAGGTTTTAATTAATTCTTGTGGAATTATTCTTTTATTTATTATGCATCTCGTACATCCAGAATCTACGATTGCCATTGTTTCTATCTCATAATCTTCTATTTTAATTCTTGCAAGTATTTTGATTGCACTTAATGTTTTATCTTCATTACATATTAATACACCATGATCTTCTACACTCATTATGTAATGACCCGGCCGGTTGTTTTGAGCTCTAGCGCATCATTCAGCGGTTTGAGACCCTGAGCAGCTTCACTTCAGGTATTATGACTTGTACGTATGGTCGGAATTGAATTTCGGGAGATCCGGAGTTGGTTTAGAAAGAAAATTCTCATTTCGGAAGCTTTAAGTTGGAATAATTGACTAAAGTGTGATTTTAAGTAAACGATCCCAGAATCGGGATTTGAAGGTTCCAACAAATTCGTATGATGTTTTTTGACTTAGGCGTTTGTCCGGATCGGGTTTTGGACGACCCAGGAGCGTTTCAGCGCCTATTATGGAAGTTGGCATTTTTGGAAGAATTTTCTAAATCTGGGTTGAAGTGCATTTCAATGTTATCGATGTCTGCATGGGATTCTGAGTCTGAGAATCACTCTGTATGGTGATTATGGTATTGGGAGATTATCCGGATGTGGATTTGGAGGTCTGTAGGTTATTTTAAGATCATTTGGCGAAAGTTAGAAATTTGAAGGTTTTGGAGAATTTGACTGGAGTGAACTTTTTTATATTAGGGACGGATTCTGATTTCGGAAGTTAGAGTAGGTCCGTAATGTCAAATGTGACTTGTGTACAAAATTTGAGGTCAATCGGACGTGATTTGTTAGATTTCGGCATCGAATATAGAAGTTTGAAGTTTTAAAGTTCATTAAGCTTGAATTAGGGTGTGACTCATGATTTCGATATTGTTTGATGTGATTTGAGACCTAGAGTAGGTCCGTGTTATGGTATTGGACTGGTTGGTGGGATTGGACGGGGTCCCGGAGGCCTTGGGTATGTTTCGGGGTGGTTTCGGACCAAAACAGAATGATTTGATGTTGTTGTTGGTATCTGGTTTCCTTCTTCGCGAACGCGAAGGTAATCCCGCGATCGCGAAGAGGAACTTTGAGGCTGCTGGGATTTGGCCTTCGCGAATGCGAGGCAGTAGCTGGGCAAGCCTTCGCGAACGCGGACAAGGCGACGCGAATGCAAAGAAGAAAGGTGGAGATGGGCCTAAGGCCATTTGGCCTACGCGAACGCGTAGAAGGGAATGCAAACGCGAGAGGTCTGGGCAGCTGGCCTTTGCGAACATGACCAGGATGAGGCGAACACGAAGAGGAATTTTGGAGGTAGTGTTTCTTTGGTCTTCTCGATCACGATGGCCATTCTGCGATCGCGAAGAAGGGTGGACCTGGGCAGTGAAGTTTTAAAGACGAGAGTTGGTCATTTTCCTCCATATTTCATTTTGGTTGGGCGTTTTTTGGAGCTTTTGAAGAGGAGATTTCATCATCTATTATGAGGTAAGTAATTCCCGCACATTGTGAGTTTAATACATGGGTTGTATATGGATTTATACATGAAAATTTGTGGAAAATTTGGGACCGTGATGGTGCCTAACATTTCAATTGCTAGGCAAGCCAACGTTAGAGAATCCTTTACCAATTCCTTATTTCTGTTCAATAATTAACATTAATTAACTACAATGAAATATAACAAGTGCAGAATATCATAAATTTGTATTAACTACTACCACCCGGATCTGGAGTCACAATTCACGAACATTCCAGAATTTACAACAAGTAATAGTCTGAAGGAAATACAACTATCTGAATGAAAGAAAATAGTAAGACATAAAGGATATACGGGGACTTCAAGGTCTGTGAACGCCGACAGATCTACCTTGAGTCTACGGACAGCGGACCAGTAGCAAATCATGATCAACCTGAGCCGGTATCAAAATCTGCACAGAAAGTGCAGAGTGTAGCATCAGTACAACTGACCCCATGTACTGGTAAATGTCGAACCTAACCTCGGCAAAGTAGTGACGAGGCTAGGACAAGACACCCACATATAACCTGAACAGTATACTCATACTAGAGGCAACGACAATAAGTAAAACAATAAATGCAGAAATAATGGGAGGGGAACATACAGTGGGGGAATACAACATAAAGAGTGAGTACAATGAAAAGACATAATTAAATCGGAAATCCTTAAACGAATTGAGCAATTTAAACAGCACGTCATCACCCTTCGTGCTTTTACTCTCAACCTCACCAAAATCCTCTTACCCATTCACCCATGAGCCCGAATATGTAATTAGTTTTGGAATCCGACCCCGAATTGAGGTCTAAATCCCCAAATTCCCAAAATCTCTAGTTTCTACCCTAAACCCTAATTCTACCATGAAACTCTAGATTTTTTGGTTGAATTCTAGTGAAATGAAGTAAAAGATTGAAAGAAACGAGTTAAGGAACACTTACCTATGATTTGGGAAAGTAGATGTCTTTTAAAAATCGTCGTACGCCTCCTCTCCTTTTGAAAACGAGAAGAAAAATGGCTGGAGTCTGAATTAAATGCTCACTGCCCATCTACCTTCGCACCTGCGGTGTTTTGGTCGCACCTGCGCATCCGCATGTGCGGACGGGGTGTGCGCTTCTGCGGAAAAAGGCTGAGCCAACTAGGGCTGCACCCGCGGATAGGGTTCCGCTTCTGTGGTCCCGCTCCTCCGGAGAAAAGTCCGCATCTGCGGAAAAACGAAGTCCAGGCCTGGGTCGCATCTGTGGGGCTTTCACTCGCACCTGCGACCAAAGGCTCGCAGGTGCGGGCATACCAGATTTGGTGCACCAGCAGCCTTGTTGAGGTTTGAACTCAACTCGCGCATCGCCTGAATGGCACCTGAGACCTCGGGGCTCTAAACCAAATATGCACGCAAGTCTAAAAACATCATACAAACCTGTTCGCGCGATCAAATCGCCAAAGTAACACCTACAACTCTAAATTTAGTACCAAATAAAATTAAATTCTCAAGAACACTTTAAAATTTCTATTTTCTCAACTGAACGTCCGAATCACGTCAAATCAACTCCGTTTCTCACCAAATTTCATAGGTATGTCTTAAATATCATAATGAATCTGTACCAGGCTCCCGAATAAAAATACGGACCCGATACTAACAATGCCAAATATCAATCAATTCTTAAAAAAAAAAAATTCCAAATTTTTAATGTTCATCAGAAATTCATAACTCAAGCTAGAGACCTCGGAATTCGATTCCGGGCATACGCTCAGGTCCCATAATTCAATAAGGACCTACTGGGACCGTCAAAGCACGGATTCGAGCCCGTTTATCAAAAATGTTGACCGATGTCAACTAAAATTAACTTTTAAGGCAAAAATTCTTATTTTCATTAGTTTTCAACATAAAAGCTTTCTGGAAACCTACCCGGACTGCGTACGCAAATCGAAGAGGGTAAAAATGAGATATTTAAGGCTTAAGAGAGCAGATTCGAGTTCTAAAACATAAGATGACCTTTTGGGTCATCACATTCTCTACCTCTAAAACAACCGTTTGTCCTCGAACGGACATAGAAAAGTACCTGGGCTGGTGAAAAGGTGGGGATACCTACTCTGCATATAGGACTCAGACTCCCAAGTAGTTGCCTCAATAGGCTGACCGCTCCTCTGCACTCGAACTTGCCGGGCTAAAATTTCCATTGGCTCCTCCTCGTAAGTCAAATCCTTGTCTAACTGGACAGAGCTGAAATCTAACACATGGGACGGATCGCCGTGATACTTTCGAAGCATGGACACATGGAATACCGGATGAACAACTGATAAACTAGGTGGCAATGCAAGACTATAAGCCACCTCTCCCACTCTCTCCAGAATCTCAAAAGGTCTGATATACCTAGGGCTCAACTTGCCCTTCTTTCCGAACCTCATTAGACCCTTCATGGGTGATACCCGAAGTAACACTCTCTCTCCAACCATGAGTGCAACATCACGAACTCTACGGTCGGCGTAACTCTTCTGCCTGGACTGAGCTGTGCGAAGTCGATCCTGAATAATCTTTACCTTATCCAAGGCATCCTTTACTAAATCTGTACGCAATAACCGAGCCTCCCCGAGATCAAACTACCCAACTGGCGACCTACACCGTCTACCATATAATGCCTCATAGGAAGCCATCTGAATGCTCGACTGGTAGCTGTTATTGTAGGCAAACTCCACTAACTGATCCAAAGAACCTCCAAAATCAATAACACGGGCGCAGAGCATTTCCTCCAAGATCTGAATAGTACGCTCGTACTGCCCATCCATCTGAGGATGAAATGTTGTGCTCAACTCAACCCGCGTACCGAACTCATGCTGAAATGCCCTCCAAAAGTGTGAGGTAAATTGCGTACCTTGATCAGAAATGATGGACACGGTCACACCTTGAAGACGGACAATCTCACGAATATAAATCTCTGCCAACTGCTCCGAGGAATAGGTAACTGCCATGGGAATGAAATGTGCTGACTTAGTCAGCCTGTCCACAATGACCCAAACTGCATCGAACTTCCTCTGAGTCCGTGGGAGTCCAACAACAAAGTCCATAGTGATACGCTCCCACTTCCACTCAGGAATATCTAACCTCTGAAGTAAGCCACCAGGTCTCTGATGCTCACACTTTACCTGCTGGCAATTTAGGCACCGAGCTACATAGGCAACTATGTCCTTCTTCATTCGCCTCCACCAATAATGCTGCCTCAAGTCCTGATACATCTTGGCGGCGCCCGGATGAATAGAATACCGGGAACTGTGGGACTCCTCAAGGATCAACTCACGAAGTCCATCCACATTAGGCACACAAATACGACCCTGCATCCTCAAAACTCCGTCATCTCCAACAGTAACCTACTTAGCACCCCTGTGGTGCACTGTGTCTCTAAGGACAAGTAAATGAGGATCATCATCCTGCCAATCTCTGATGCGCTCAAACAAAGAAGACCGAGAAACTGTACAAGCTAGAACACGACTGGGCTTAGAAACATTTAACCTTACGAACTGGTTGGCCAAGGCCTGAACATCCAATGCAATCGATCTCTCCCCAACTGGAATATATGCAAGGCTACCCATACTGACTAACTTCCTACTCAAAGCGTCGGCCACCATGTTGGCCTTCCCGGGATGATATAATATGGTGATATCATAGCCTTTCAATAGCTCCAGCCACCTCCTCTACCTCAAATTGAGTTCCTTCTGCTTGAACAAATACTGAAAGCTCCGATGATCAGTGAATACCTCACATGGCACGCCGTAAAGATAGTGCCTCCAAATCTTTAGCGCGTGAACAATGGATGCCAGTTCTAGATCATGAACATGGTAATTCTTCTCGAGAACCTTCAGCTGCCGTGAAGAATATGCAATAACCTTGCCACCCTGCATCAATACCCCACCCAGACCAATACGAGATGCGTCACAATATACTGTATAAGATCCTGAACCTGTGGGTAACACCAATACTAGTGTTGTAGTCAAAGAAGTCTTGAGCTTCTGAAAGCTCGCTTCACACTCGTCTGACCACCTGAACGGGGCACCCTTCTGGCTCAATCTGGTCAACGGGGCTGCTATGGATGAAAACCCCTCCACAAAACGACGGTAATAGCCCGCCAAACCCAAGAAACTACGGATCTATATAGTTGATGTGGGTTTAGGCCAGTCCTGAACTACCTCAATCTTCTTAGGATCCACCTGAATACCCTCTACTGATACAACATGACCTAAGAAAGCAACTGAACTCAATCAAAATTTGCATTTTGAGAACTTGCATATAACTAGCTGTATTTCAGAATCTGAAGAACGATCCAAAGGTGCTGCTCATGCTCCTCTTGACTGTGGGAGTAGACCAATATATCATCAATAAACACAACCACAAAGGAATCTAGGTAGGGTTTAAACACCCGGTTCATCAAATCCATGAATGTTGCTAGGGCATTTGTCAGCACAAATGACATCACTAAAAACTCATAATGCCCATACCGAGTCCGAAAAGATGTCTTAGGAACATCGGATGCCCTAATCCTCAAATGATGGTAGCCAAATCTCAAATCAATCTTTGAAAACACCTTGGCACCGTGAAGCTAATCAAATAAATCATCAATCCTCGGCAATGGATATTTGTTCTTGATGGTGGCTTTGTTTAACTACCGATAATCTATACATATCCTCATCGATCCATCTTTCTTCTTCACAAACAACACAGGTACACCCCAGGGTGAGACACTAGGTCTAATGAAGCCCTTATCAAGAAAATCTTGCAACTGCTCCTTCAATTCTTTCAACTCTGGCGGGGCCATGCGATATGGCCGAATGGAAATAGGCTGAGTGCCCGGAGACAAATTAATGAAGAAATCAATATCCCTGTCGGGTGGCACCCCCGACAGGTCTGCAGGAAACACCTCGGGAAACTCACGAATAACCGGCACCGAATCTATGGAAGGAACCTCCGCACTAGAATCACGGACATAAGCCAAATAAGCTAGACACCCCTTCTCGACCATATGCCGAGCCTTCACATAAGAGATAACATGCTGGCAGAATGGCCAAGATTTTCTCTCCACTCTAATCGAGGCAACCCCTGCATGGCTAAGGTCACTATCCTGGCATGACAATCTAATATAGCATGATAAGGTGACAGCCAATCCATACCCAGTATGACATCAAATTCAACCATGTCGAGAAGTAGGAGATCTACACGAGTCCCAAGACTCCTAATGGTGACCACACACGAACGATAAACATGATTTACAACAATAACATCTCCCACTGCTGTGGACACATACACAAGAGCACTCAAAGAATCACGGGGCACAACCAAATAGGAAGCAAAATAGGATGACACATAGGAGTAAGTGGATCCCGGATCAAATAGAACTGAAGCATCTCTACTGTAAACTGAAATATTACCTGTGATAACAGTGTCAGATGACTCAGCCTCAAGCCTGGATGGGAAAGCATAACACCGGGGATGGACCCCACCACCCTGAACTACGTCCCTGGGATGACCTCTAGCTGGCTGGTCTCCGCCTCTAACGGCCTGACCTCCACCTCTAACTGTCTGGCCTCTACCTCTGGCTTCCTGACCCCTGCCTCTGGCTGGCTGAGCAGGTGGTGCAGCAAGTGGTGCCAGAACCATGGCACGATAACTCTGATGATGTGAGCTGCCCGTTGCCAAAGGGCAAAATCTAGCAATGTTCCTCGGATCACCACAAGTATAACATAACTTCAGCTGCTGTGACCGCTGAGCTTGAAATTGACCCTGTTGACCTGAATAACCACCCTGATAACTCTGGAGTGGAGGTGTACTAATAGGAGCTGGTGGTGCACTGTAGGCTAGCTGGTCGGAATAATGCATCTGAGGGCCACGACCACCTGAGACACAGTGGGATGCCTGGAGCGTTGAATAAAACAGCCTGGGAGGATGGACTCTACCAAAAGTACTCCTGCCTCTAGATGAGGCACCGCTGAACTCAACGGAATGATGAGTTCTCTTGTCAAACCCCTGACCTCCCTAAGAAAGAACCAGTTCGACTCGTCTAGTGACATTAGCAGCCGCTTGAAAAGAAATACACTCCCAGTCTCCTTAGCCATCTGCAATATGATAGGATGAGCAAGTCCATCAATAAACCTCCTCACCCTCTCTCTATCGGTGGGAAGCAGAATATTAGCATGACGGGCCAAATCCACAAAACGGGTCTCATACTGAGTAACAGTCATACTGCACTGCTAGAGATGCTCAAACTGATGGCGACGCTCCTCTCTCAATGTGATAGGCAAAAATTTCTCTATGAAGAGTTGAGAGAACTGGTCCCAAGTAAGAGCAGGCGACCCAGCTGGTCTGGTCGACAAGTAATCTCTCCACCATTTCTTAGCAGAACTCGTCATCTGAAATGCAGCAAAATTGACCCCATTGGTCTCCACTATACGATGTTAGGGTAAAACCTCGTGATAGCTGTCAAGATACTCCTAGGGATCCTCTGAAGGAGCACTGCTGAAGTGAACAGAAAAGAGCTTGATAAACCTGTCCAATCTCCATAAAGCCTCAGAAGACATAGCTGACCAATCTCCGACCTGTGCCACAATAACTGGCTAATACTGGGGAGTTATCTGCTCCGGAGCAGGAGTGGTGGGAGTCTGGGCTCCTCCTCCAGCCTGAGAGTCTGCTGGTGCCATGAGAAATGCGCCCACACTCTCCATAAGGCCCACCAAACGGACCAAAGCATCCTGAAGTACTGGTGTAGCAACGAACCCTTCCGGAACCTGAGCTGGTCCGGCAGGAACAGTCTGGGCTGGAACCTCTTCGTCAAGCTCTATCTGAGGCTCCACTGTTGGGGATGCTTCTTGGGCCGTAGGCTGAGCCCTGCCCCTGCCTCGGCCTCTGGCACGGCCTCGGCCTCTACCTCTGCCCCGCGTAGGAGCTGTCACTGGAGGCTCTGGCTGCTGCTCAGCTGAGGAAGTGGTACATGTTCTCGCCATCTGCGAGAGAATAAGAGGAGAAGAATTCAATCAGCATTGAGAAAGCAAAATCGCACGACAGAGAAAAATAGAAGTGAAACTTGTTCCTAAACTTCATAGTATCTGGAACATAAGCACATACGTCTCCGTACCGATCCTCCAGACTCTACTATGCTTTCTCGTGAATCGTGAGACCTAAGAAACCTACGGCACTGATACCAACTGTCACGACCTGAAATTTCCCATCGACGGGATCGTGTTGGCGCCTAATAGTTCACTTGCTAGGCAAGCCAACGTTAGAGAATCATATACCAATTCGTTATTTTCGTTCAGTAATTAACATTAATTAACTACAATGAAAAATAACAAGTGTGGAGTATCATA
Organism: Nicotiana tomentosiformis; assembly: GCF_000390325.3. NCBI lineage: Eukaryota > Viridiplantae > Streptophyta > Magnoliopsida > Solanales > Solanaceae > Nicotiana > Nicotiana tomentosiformis. The sequence continues at coordinate 25,814,710 of NC_090812.1, forward strand.
AATCTGTATTAACTACTACCACCCGGATCTGGAGTCACAATTCACAAAATTTGCAAGAAATAGAATTTCACTCGCATGCTATGACTCGACCACAACGTATAGATGCTCGTCACCTCAACTATACGTCGTATTCAACAACAAAACACGTAGCAAATACTCACACAATATCTATTCCCTCAAGCCAAAGTTAGACACAACACTTACCTCGCTCTGAAGGTCACTTAATTCTTAATCACATCTTTTCCTTTGGAATTCACCTCTAAACCACTCGTATCTATTCAAAAATGACTCATTAATATCAAATATTGCTAACGGAATCGATTATATTTCATAAATTAAATTACCAAAATTTTCCTCCAAATGTTGAAAAAATCGACCCCGGACCCGCTTGGTCAAAACCCGAGGTTCGTACCAAAATCATCTTACCCATTCACCCCCGAGCCCGAATATGTAATTAGTTTTAGAATCCGAGCCCCAATTGAGGTCTAAATCCCCAAATTCTCGAAATCCCTAGTTCTACCCTAACCCCTAATTCTACCATGAAACTCTAGATTCTTAGGTTGAATTCTAGTGAAATATGTAAAATATTGAAAGAAACGAGTTAAGGAATACTTACCTTTGATTTGGGGAAGCAAATATCTTTGAAAAATCGCTCTAGGCCTCCTATCCTTTTGAAAACGAGAAGAAAAATGGATAGAGTCTGAATTATATGCTCACTGCCCAGTGACCTTCGCACCTGCGGTGCTTTGGTCGCACCTGCGCATCCGCATGTGCGGACAGGGAGTGCGGTTATGCGGAAAAAGGTTGGGCCAACTGAGGCCGCACTTGCAGATAGGGTGCCGCTTTTGCGGAGAAAAGTCCGCCTCTGTGAATAAACGAAGTCCAGGCCTGGGTCGCATATGTGGGGCTTTCGCTTGCACCTGCGACCAAAGGCTCACAGGTGCGGGCACACCAGATTTGATGCATCAGCAGCCTTCTTGAGGTTTGAACTCAACTCGCGCATCGCCCGAATGGAACCCGAGCCCTCGGGGTTCCAGACCAAATATGCACGCAAGTCTAAAAATATCATACGGACTTGCTCGAACGATCAAATTGCCAAAATAACACCTAGAACTCTAAATTTAGCACCAAATCAAATGACATTCTCAAGAACACTTTAAAATTTCTATTTTCTCAACTAGACGTCCGAATCACGTCAAATCAACTTCGTTTCTCAACAAATTTCACAGACATGTCTTAAATATCATAATGAACCTGTACCGGGCTCCAGAACTAAAATATGGACCCGATACTAACAATGCCAAATATCAATCAATTCTTAAAAAAAAATTATTTCCAAACTTTTAATTTTCATCAAAAATTCATAACTCAAGCTAGGGACATCCGAATTTGATTCCGGGTATACGCCCAGGTCCCATAATTTCATACGGACCTACCGGGACCATCAAAGCACAGATCGAGGCCCGTTTACCAAAATCAACTAAAATCAACTTTTAAGGCAAAAATTCTTATTTTCATTAGTTTTCAACACAAAAGTTTTCCGTAAACCTGCCCCGACTGCTCACGCAAATCGAGGAGGGTAAAAATGAGATTTTTAAGGCTTAAGAGCATATATTCGAGTTCTAAAACATAAGATGACCTTTTGGGTCATCACAGTTGCTTTATTGATTTTTCGAGCGGAGTTGGAAATTTGTTATAAATTGATTAATTATGAGTATTAGAGTACATTTTGATTGGGTTGCATCTTAATTGACTAGTTTGGAGCGACAAACATCGGTTTGAGGTGTTAGAGAGGCTTTGGAGCCGGTTATAAAATTTTCGGAGTGTGGTAAGTTTTCTATCTAACTCTGTGAGGAGAAAATTACCCCTAGGTGATATGTTTGATGTGTGCTACTCGTTATGGGGACTACGTACACGCTAGGTAACGAGAGCCCGTACGTAGCTACATTCATGTTATTGTCCGGGTAGACTTAGGTTCACATCATGCTATAGTTGTACTATTTGAGTTGTCTCTCGCCTATTTATTTCCTCTGTTTTACATTACTACTTGAGAATAGAATTTCTTTGTAGAGACTTCATGAGTTCATGATTAGTCACCGAATAATGTTACTCCTCTTCCGGCATGTTTCCGGGATACATATATATATGTTTCATTGAAAGGTTTTTGTTAAAGAAATTACAACTCACACGTTTATTCGTGAGTGGGGTCAAGGACCCGTCAAAGCTTCTTATTCTTATGAGATCGGGATGTTCGCCTAGGCAGGATTATGTATTTCACTCTTATGGGATCAGGCCGTTTGCCTCGGTAGGATTTATGTACCACACTCTCATGGGAGCGGGCTGTTCGCCACAATAGTTTAATAAATACATCTATGGTTCGTACCATTCGACCCTCAGCAGTGAATAGTTTAAATATTTATGTTGGATCGGGCCGTACGCCTCGGCATTTCTTATATCATATCCTCATGGAATCGTGCGTAATATTTGGCAAGAAGCAAGGGTATCTGTACATTTCCCCCCGATTCGAATTATAACAACCTGCTTAGTGAGACACAGTACACATATATATATATATATGCTCCGATTGAGGAGGAATTTGTTAATTAAGAGCTTGAGTTTATTGTAAGGAGGATAATTGTACCACATATTTACACTTGTTTATTTCATTTGTTTACTTCGCCTCGTCTTTGCTCACCTCCTTACTGTACTTGATATTATTGGACTACTAGTGAGTGTCAATGTCGACCCCTCATCACTACTTCTCCGATGTTAGGCTAGATACTTACTGGGTATACGTTGATTACGTACTCATACTATACTTGCTGCACATTTTTGTGCAGGTACATATGAGACTAGTGGTCTTGTGAGAGTAGAGGCGTGTATGCATGCGGGGACTTACGTGAGCTGCATTCCATACTACGACCCACAGCCGGCAAAGTCTCCTTCAGAGTATTTATATTTCTCTTGTCCAAATTTGTATTCCGGACAAATACTGTATTTTATTTTACATTCTTAGCTGATACTCATGCACTTGTGATACCGGGTTTTGGGGTAATTATGGGTTGTTCAGTATTGAAATTGTTAAAAGTATTATTATTTACTTTGTAAAACCCCATGCTTTACTATTTAATTGAAGGAAATATGATTTCAAAAATATTAAAAATGAGAACCAAATTAGGTATTTATTTTTGGCTTGCCTGACAGCGGTGTCCGGCCCCATCACGACTTTTAATGGATTTTGGGTCGTGACATATTAGTTCTTGATCATGTTCTATTTCTTCAATTTCTTCTAGTTTTTTTTTTCCTTTTTCTAATTTTTGTATTCTTTATCATAACTTAATGTTGTGTATATAACATTTTTTACAAAAACCCATGTCATTTTGTTTTAATTGTTTTTGTATTTGTATATGCGTACATTTTTCTTATAATATTTCCATTATATGTTGTATTTTGTGTCCTATAGACCATTTTGCATTTGGGTTTTGTGTTACTCCATCTCTTTTATACCATCTCTCTTCTATTTCTGTTCCTAAAATTCGTAGTAATTTATTAAATAACTTTTTACCTAAGTCCTGGTCAAAAGCATTTCCACAAATAGTACAATAGTAGAAATATTCACTTAAGAATGTCACAACCCAAAATCTATTAAAGGTCGTGATGGCACCGGACCCCGCTGTCAGGCAAGCTAAAAATAAATACTAAATTTAGTTCTCATTTTAATATTTTTGAAATCATATTTCCTTCAATTAAATAGTAAAAGGTGGAATTTACAGAGTAAATTATAATATTTTACAACATATTTCAATGCAGAACAACTCAAATCACCCCAAAACCCGGTGTCACAAGTGCATGAGCCTCAACTAGAAATGTAGAATAAAATACAACATCTGTCCGGAATACAAATTCGGACAGGAGAAAAATATAAATATTCTGAAGGAGACTCTGCCGGTTGCAAACTCGTAACATGGAATGCAGCTCACCTAAGTCCCCGCAATAACCGCACCTCTGCGCCCACAAGGCCACTAGACATCTATGCACCTACACAAAAATGTGCAGTAAGTGTAGTATGAGTATGAAAATCAATGCGTACCCAGTAAGTATCCCGCCTAACCTCAAAGAAGTGGTGATGAGGGGTCGACTTCAACACTTACTATGGATCATAATAAAATATCGATGATATAATTAGGCATGGATTACGTAGAATCGTTGTAAGCTCAATACCATAAAATAAGTAAACAATTCTTTTGTTCATAAGAAATTTCCAAATTTATTTTTCATCATTTATCATTTTGTATCTCAGGCCAATGAAGCAATATCAATTATCATAAATTCCAAAGCAAACAATTCAATAATGCGCAAATCATGCCGAGTTCGTACGACCCTATACAACATAAATATTTAAACTGTGCACTGCCGAGGGTCGAACGACGCGAACAGTAGATGCATCTATTTAATCTGCCGCGATGTTCGGCCTGCTCCACAAAAAGATAAACACATTCAATAACCAATTCAAGATTTATTAAGGGGCAAATATTCCAAGAATTTCAAATTCACATTTACCGGTCAAGTAAATGAAGTTTAACCTTTTTACAATTCTTTTATCGAGTTTCTAAATGTTTTAAACAATTAAATTAACAAGTAGGGCGCAACATCGTCAAGTACAACATGATATGGGTCCTAGACTACTCAGAAATAAGCATAATAGTAGCTACGCACGTACTCTCGTCACCTCGTGCATACTTAGCCCCCCACAAATAGATGAACATAATGATTTATTTCACCTATGGAGTTAATTCCATATTACAAGGTTAGAAAGGAGACTTACCTCTCTCAAAAATTCCACAACCGGCTCCCAAGCCCTTCCAACAACTCGAACCGATGCCTAGCGCTCCAAAACTAGTCAATAAATATGCAAACCAATAAATATATACTCTAATACTCATTATAAACCCACGTGCCCGGATTCCGAAAATTTTCGAAGATAAACTTTACCCATGAAACCACAAACTCAAATATATAATTTATCCCAAATTCCATATCCAATTTCGTGGTCAAATCTAAAAATACCAATTTCTAGGTTTTTTCTTCAAAATCCCAAATTTTCACAAATTTTCAAGTTTAAATACATATATAATCCAAGTATTTAACTTGAAATAGGTGGGAATCACTTACCTTGACATAGATGACGAAAATATCCCTTCAAAGAGCTCCAAACATTTCCCAACCAAATGAAAAATGGAGGAAAAATGGCCAAATCCTGTCTTTAAAATTTCACTGCCCAGATCCGCCTTTCTTCGCGATCGCGGAAAGACCATCGCGATTGCGAAGGCCAAAGAAACACTGCCCTCCAAATTTCCTCTTCGCGTTCGCGACCAAAGACTCGCGTTCGCGATGCCTTCAGGCCCTACTTCTTTGCGTTCGCGAAGGCTAAATGACTCCTGGAAACCCTCTCCCTCTCTTCTTCGCGTTCGCGTAGCCTTTGCCGCATTCACGAAGGCCTTCCTAGCTACTGCCTCGCGTTCGCATCCCCGGCCTTGCATTCGCGAAGGCCAAAACCCAGCAGCCTCAAAGGTCCTCTTCGCGAATGCGGGACTCACTTCGCGTTCCCGAAGAGGAAAACCAGATACCAGCAACAATAGTTCCAAACAACTCGAATTGATCCGAAACCACCCCGAAACACACTCGAGGTCCCCGGGACCCCGTCCAATCATACCAACCAGTCTCATAACATAACACGGACCTGCTCGAGGCCGCAAATCACATCCAACAACATAAAAATCATGAATTGCACTCCAATTAAAACTTAATGAACTTTAGGACTTCAAACTTCTACATTCGATGCCAAAACCCATCAAATCACGTTAGATTGACCTCAAATTTTGCACACAAGTCATAATTGACATTACGGACCTACTCTAACTTCCGGAATCGGAATTCGACCCCGATATCAAAAAGTCCTCTCCCAGTCAAACTTTCCAAAAACCTTCAAATTTCCATTTTTTGCCAAAAGACCCCGTAATGACCTACGGACCTCCAAATCCACTTCCGGGTGTGCTCCCAATACCAGAATCACCATACAAAGCTATTCCTAGACTCAGAATCCCAAAAAGACATTGATAACATTGAAATGCACTCCAACCCCAATTTGTGAAATTCTTCCAAAACGCCAACCTTTCACAAGGGTCATCCAAAACCCGATCCGGACATACGCACAAGTCCAAAATCATCATACAAACCTGTTGGAACCTTTCGATCCCGATTCCTAGGTCGTTTTCTCAAAAATCAAACCTTAGTCAATTCTTCCAACTTAAAGCTTCCGAAATTAGAATTTTCTTTCCAAATCAACACCGAACTTCCCAAAATTCAATTCTGACCATGCGCACAAGTCATAATACCTAAAGTGAAGCTACACAAGGCCTCAAACTGACGAACGACGCGCTGGAGCTCAAAACGACCAGTCGGGTCGTTACATTCTCTCCCACTTAAACATACGTTCATCCTCGAACGTGCTAAGAACTATTCTGGAGTTGTCTGAAATCACTGTTTAACACCTCGTGCACCTACCCGTGATACCACAATTTAGTTGAGCAAATTAGCTCTAGAAAATCTGAAGATTCTCCCTTTCATTTAGTCAAATTAGCCTTAGAGCCAAATTCTAACATCTGAAATTCCCTACCAGGTCTGTTTCCAACATACGAACACCGTTTCAATCACTACACGATGTACCAATACATGATTGTATACCCTTACTAAATTCTTACCATGCACCGCATTATTCATATGACCATAATAACATCCTATGACAACAATAGCCGAAATACCACGAATCTGATGCTCACAATATACCTCATGACTCATATAAGTCTTGTTCTAACTCTTGCAACACTGCCACGATAGAGGAGATGCGTAGGAATTCATAACCAACTGCCGAGTCAACAAACGATTGAGTCTCTCCTCCGGACTAAAACGATTACCTCATTATGAACCAAATAATGATATTTGCTCTTTAACATGCTTCATATAAATCTGATCGCACTGATCCCAGGTCCAAAAATCTCGCCTCCCCTAGTACAAGTCGTTACGAAAATAAGGCACCAAAAACACTACCAAAGGTCTCATATGCTGCCACCATGTGCCAACAATCGACAAACTCGAATGTGGTACATAAGGAAAACGAACTCTGGAAAGGACTACTCAACCCACGTAACTAATTTAAACAACCGAAAAGATGTTATGAACCTTCCCCAGGGACTGAGAAACAAAACACACAAGAATAGGTATAGGGAGTTGTACTCAACATCACACTATTGCGGCATGCAACCCAATCCACGCATGAGACCATTGCGGCGTGCAACCCGATCCAACCATGATACCCGTTGTGACGTGCAACCGGATCCAAACAATATCTCTGTGGTGGCGTGCCACCAGATCCGCACAAAGTAATAATTGGGGAAATACCCATCAAGCCAGAAATGTTTACACCTTACGAAATGCCCGAATATCAACCATAAGCACGCCAAGTGCATAATATAAATCCCGAGGAGATGTGTAGCGTCATAAGCTATAAAACTCAAGCACAACTAAGGTGTGATATATGATCTGCATCTCGAGAGTCATCCTGCTCACATAACACCACCTCTACGCGGGACCTCAAAACATTGTACAATTAATTAAGCCGACTCATGACCCACATGGCACAATAGAGTTTTACATGAAATAGCTGGCGACGAAATTAACATCCCACGCCCGAATACTCCTCCATAAGGAATGCTATGCTGAATGAATACACCAGGCTGGTGTAGAATACACATCCATATCTGGACCCATCAACGGACCCCAAACCGATTCTGATCATAACATGCTTAGGCAAATACCCTCTCAAGGATCCACAATGACCTTTTTCCCATGACACACAAGAACAACCGTCGAATCCAGAACAAACTTCCACAATTTCCAACCATTCGAATAGAGCGTCTTTCAGGCCTAAACTCTCACATTAGCGATAGTACCAAATCTCCATACTTGGTTTCAATATTTAATCAATCAAGTGACTACATGTCACACTTATATAATCTTCCCGTGGGATATACTCCCACGACCCTCCGCACGAGGTAACAATATATGGTTTTTTTTAATTAGAATTATAATAAATAAGTTAGTTTAGCTTTTGTATATTTTGGGTGTCATTTAATTATAGTATAAATATTTAGTTTGCCTATATTATTTTAGTCTAAATATTAGGTAGTTAATTTTCTTATCTCTAAATTTTATTTTTTAAAGAAAAAACAAAAAAAAAAAGAAGAAAAAATAAAATAAACCAAAAGATTAATTCCTATATAATAAAACTAATCACTACCTCACGTCCCAACCCCTATGTCCCCAATTCTTTCACCCCACACACACGATCCCACACTCAGCATATACACGATCTTACACCACTTCACAATCACTAGTTTTCTAAGCACTATAAAACAAATCCATACACTACACAAATGAAAAGAAGAAAAAAGAGAGGGAGGGAAATGAAATGGAGAGGAACAAAAAATTGAAGTGACGGAGAGTAAGAAAAACAAAAGGAAAGAAAAATGAGATTTTAGAAAAGGGAGGTAATTTCATAAGACAAAACTAGCAACGAAGACAAAGAACATCGTTCTTGGAGTACGAATTTACTGAAGATATAGTTTTGGCCGAATTCTTGTGTTCAAAGCCGAAATTTGGGATTGTTCGAGGTTCTAAGTTTGCGGATCCGAAAGTAAACTATTTTCAACTTTGGAAATCAGTAGATTGTAGCTATTTATCTAATGTAAAATCTTCGCAAAAGGTAATATTAAATATCCTTGTTAGTTCAATGATAATGTCATGATTTAAGCATGAATGTGTGTTAATATTTGTATTAATTTTCGTAAAAGTTTGCTGAATACAAATGTGTGTGCTTGTTTGGTGTCTGATTTATCGTCATCTATCTCTATAATTTAGTATATATAGTGTTCTTAAAATAAATCTCTAGTCTTAGTTGATTCAAATCATCTTCGAAATTTAGTCCATAAATCCGTGATGAATAAATTTAGGTTTGAACACTCGGTTTAATTAATCCTTGAAGTCATCTTTCTATTAATTTTGCCCAGTCACTCTTGTAAATAGGCCATAAATTACGATATTATTTTTTTTATAAGATTATGATAGGTTTTTCTCTTTTAAAAAAAAAGATTTTGTTCTTCTTGGAATACACGTTTATAAATGTTTGATTACTTAGCCATGAAAGCTGAAAATTATCGAGTGTTAATTTAGTAGGAATACTTTTACTTTTTTTAAAAAAGAAATCTCGTAAATTAGATCACATTCTCCACGTCTCAACTTAACTGTAAGTTAGATTACAGTGAAGTTGTTTATTGTATACAACTTCATATTTTATTAGTTAAATTTGTTTTAGTATGATGGTAAATGTTAGTTACTTAAAGTAGTCTAAGGATATAGATTCTTTCTTTGTTTCACTATTGAAGTATAAGTTAGAATTTTCATGAGTTATTATCTTCATTTATAAATTTTATTTGATTTTCTGTTAGCATAAATATGTTTCTTTGTAAATAAATATGATGTTTGAGGCTAGGCTACTAATTACATTTCTTTCATATTCCCATTGAATGCGGGGTCATGGGAGAATATAATTAATTGGGGCTAGAAATATTTCAAGGCCTATTACTAGAAAGTAATTGTGAGGGAGCAAAATGAGTCATGAAGTAACTCACGACTCGTTCTAATAAGTAAAATAATAATAATAATAATAATAATAATACACAAATAAATGTCTCGAATCGGAAAGAGACAAAACAAACGAAATACCCTAAAACACTAGGAAAAAACTTTAGATGTACTTTAAATATTAGCCCATGTGTTCATACCCGAACCTTGGATTGATATGCTTAAATAATAAAAGGATCATGTGCACATTCCGCGTCTCGATACCTTTAGATTTAAAATAATTGTGTTATAATCATGTGTACATTCTGTACCTTGGTTTAATATTTAATTTCATACCTTGTGTGCATACCGCATCTTGGTGAACATAATTAATAAAATATAATAATTAATTAAGCGGTAATAAATAAGCAATAATCAATAAAATACAAGAATAGCTAAAAATTGATTTAAGCTTTACATTAGTTAATAAGGCGACTGTGCTAGAACCACGGGACTCAAGGGGTGCCTTATACCTTCCCCTCAGTCAACAGAATTCCTTACTCAGTCTTCTGTTCTCGTAGACCATAAATTAGGAGTCAAATCTTCCTTTTGATAAGGGATTCAATAAAAGGTGACTTGGAACACCAAAACTCAATTCCAAGTGGCGACTCTAAATAATAAATAATCCCTTTTCAAAACGTCACTTTAATTGGAAAAACTCTTCTAACTCAACCTCGTAATAAGGGTTGCGTGGGAAAAAAGAGGTGTGACACTCCACAAACTCTCCGCTCGGCGACTCAAAGCATCGACCACCACATTGGCCTTCCCCGGATGGTATAAAATAGTGATATCATAGTCCTTAATAAGCTCCAACCATCTCCGCTGACGCAAATTTAGATCGTTCTGCTTAAACAGATGCTTCAGACTCCGGTGATCAATATAGATCTCACAATAAACCCCATACAAATAATGACGCCAAATCTTCAAGGCATGAACAATGGCTTCCAACTCAAGATCATAGACATGACAGTTCTTCTCACGGGTCTTCAACTGGCGCGAGGCATAGGCAATCACCTTACCCTCCTGCATCAAAACACAACCAATGCCTATCATGTAGGCATCACAATACACGGTGTAAGAACCTGAAGCTGATGGCAGAACTAACACTGGAGTTGTGGTCAAAGCAGTCTTGAGCTTCTAAAACCTTTCCTCACACTCGTCCGACCACCTGAATGGATACCCTTTTGGGTCAATTTGGTCAAGGGCGATGCAATAGATGAAAATCCCTCCACAAAGCGACGGTAATAACCTGCCAAACCAAGGAACCTCCTAATCTCCGTGGCTGAGGACGGTCTAGGACAACTCTACACCGCCTATATCTTCTTCGGATCCACCTGAATACTTTCATTGGACACCACGTGCCCCAAGAATGCTACTGAACCGAGCCAAAACTCACATTTGGAGAACTTTGCATAAAGTTTCTCCTCCCTCAATCTCTGTAATACAATCTTCAAATACTGAGCGTTCTCCTCCTGGCTATGAGAGTACACCAGGATGTCATCAATGAATACAACAACGAATGAGTCCATATAGGGCTAAAATACACTGTTCATCAAATGCATGAACGTTGTTGGGGCATTGGTCAGCACAAAAGATATCAGTAAGAACTCATAATGGCCATATTGGATCCTGAAAGTTGTCTTAAGAATATCTGAATCCCGAATCTTCAGCTGGTGATAATCAGACCTCAAATCAATCTTGGAGAACATCTTCACTCCCTGAAGCTGGTCAAATAAATCATCAATACGAGGCAACAAATACATGTTCTTGACTGTGACCTTTTTCAACTGCCTGTAATCAATACATATTCTCATTGAACCATCCTTCTTCTTCACAAATAGAATCGGTGCACCACAAGGTGGCACACTAGGACGAATAAAGCCCCTATCTAGGAGTTCCTGAAGTTGTTCTTTCAATTCTTTCAACTCCGCCGGTGCCATATGATACGGTGGAATAGATATGGGCTGAGTGCCCGACACCAAATCGATACCGAAGTCAATATCCCTGTCAGGCAGCATGCCCGGCAGGTCTGCAGGAAACACATCCAGAAAATCACGTACCACCGGAACAAAATCAATGACAGAAGTCTCTACACTAACATCCCTCACAAAAGCCAAATAAGATAGGCAACCCTTCTCAACCATACGCTGAGCCTTCAAATATGAAATCATCCTACTTGGTACATAATCTACAGAACCGCTCCACTCAACCCTCGAAAATCCCGGCATAGCCAATGTTACCATCTTAGCGTGACAATCTAGAACAACATGACACGGAGATAACCAATCCATACCCAATATGACATCGAAGTCAACCATACTAAACAGCAAAAGGTCCACTTGGGTCTCCAGACCCCCAATAGTCGCCACACATGACCGATATATGCGGTCCACAACAATAGTATCACCCTCAGGAGTAGATACATGAACAGATGAAACTAAAGACTTATGAGGCATATCCAGAAAATGGGAAAATTACGAGGAAACATATGAATACATGGAACCAGGGTCGAATAATACTAAGGCATCTCTATGACAAACTAAGACAATACTTGTAATCATAGCATCTGATGCAATAGCATCTGGTTTGGTAAAGAGGGCATAGAAACGGGCATGGCCACCCCCTGATTTACCTCCCCCTCTAGGGAGACCCCTAGCTGACTGACCTTCACCCCGAACTGGCTGGGCGGGTGGTGAAGTAACCGGTGCTGAAGTCGAAGGCTGACTCCTCTGTTGAGATAGACATCCATGACGATGAGGACATTGCCACCATATATGCTCAAACTCCCCACACTCAAAACAACTCCCTGGTGCTGGTGGCGGGAACTGAAGGGATCCCCGAGCACCGGGATAACTAGTAAAAGAACCTGGCATAGAGGAGCCCTGAACTGGTAGAGCACGGGACGAACTCTGAGCTGGAATGGCACTAAGTGATAAGTAGCTCTGATGAGAACTGTGAGAACCATGGCCAGATGATGCACCACGGTGAAATGGCCAAGTTGACTGAGCCTGCCTGAAACGATGACCTCTACCGTGCTGAAACTGACCCCTAAAAGGAGCAACTCTGAATCCACCATGTCCACGAGGCCTCTTTGCCTCCCTCTCAACCCTCTCCTGATCGCGAACCATCTCAATCTGTCAAGCAATGTCGACAACCTCATCAAAGGTAGCACCAGACACCCTCTCTCTGGTTATAAGCAACTGTAGCTGAAAAGTGAGACCATCAATAAACCCCATGATCCTCTCCCTGTCCGTGGGAACCAACCAGATTGCATGACGGGCCAACTCGGAGTACCGCATCTCATACTGTGTTACAGACATATCACCCTAGCGAAGCCGCTCAAACTGTCTGCGCAGCTCCTCTCTGCGGGATCGAGGCACGAACTTCTCCAAAAAGACCACGGAGAACTACTGCCAAGTAAGGGGTGCTGCGCCAACAGGCCTACACCTCTTATAAGTCTCCCACCATCTAAGTGCAGACCCGGAGAACTAAAAAGTAGTGAATGAGACCCCATAAGTCTCCAGAATACTAGCAGTACGGAGTATCCTCTCACACCTATCCAAGAAGTTCCGAGCATCCTCTCTTTTTGTGCCACTGAAAGGTGGTGGCTGGAGTCTCCCAAACCTCTCCAACCTATGTTGATCATCCTCAGGCATAGCAGGAACCACATAATCCTATGCAGCTGCAACCGGCTGGCTTGGTGGTGCCTCCGGTGTCTGAAGTCCCTGAACAACCTGCTCGGGTGTGCGAGCAATGGGAGTCCGAGTGCCTCCCCCGACCTGAGAAGTGGTTGCGGCCGTCGAGATAGATACCACCTGAGTAAAGCTGGTACACGCTGTCAGAATCTGAGCTAGGGCCTCCTGAAGGCCTGGAATCACAATAGGCACAGGTGGTGCCTGAGCTGGTGCATCAACAACTGGAACCTGGTCCTGACTTGGGATAACTGGTGGATCTACAGGTACTGCCCTAGCTGTTGTACGGGCTGCACCTCTTCCCCTACCATGACCTCTACCGCGGCCTCGGCCTCTCGCGGCCCTGGCTGGTAGTACTGGTGGCTGGCCCTCCTGACCGGTAGCACGAGTCCTCACCATCTGTGAGAGAATGAAACAACAAATGTTTAGTTACTATTATCAACAGATTCGCACGACAAGAATTCAACAATGTGGAGTTTCCTAAAGGTTCTGCAGCCTCTCGAAGATATGTACAGATGTCTCCGTACCGATCCGCAAGACCCTACTATACCCGTTCATGACTCGTGAGACCTATGTAATCTAGGCTCTGATACCAATCCGTCACGACCCAAACTAACCCCTGTCGAGATGGCGCCTATTGTGGAACTAGGCAAGCCGACTCATTTCCAAAACAAATCGATATTTTCATTTCAAAGATAAGTGCAATGCTATTTAACATAAAAACCTTCGTAAAAGAGTTCAAATCAAAACAAAAGTACGGAAAAGAAAAGCCCGACATCGGGGTGTCACTAGTCATGAGCATGTACTACCATTTGTCTGACAATATCAAGCCTAACATAGTCTGGAAAATAGCTAAATACAACTAAAGGAAGATAAGAGGGAGAAGAGTAGGGGCTGCGATCGCCAAGCAACTACCTTACTATCCTCGAGAAAATCTGCAACCAGAATAATCAACAACCGCTACCGTGCCCAGCTACACCTGGATCTGAACACAAGGTGCAGGGAGTAACATGAGTGCGCCAACTCAGTAAGTAACAACAATAAATAAAGACTGAGCAGTAGTGACGAGCAATAAATCATATCAAGTTCATATCACAAAAATTCATAAAGTACAACAAGCTTTAAAAATCAGTGTTTGAATCAAATCATCTCGTTTAAACCCGGTTCCAGTAAAAATCAATTAAAGATATTTTTCAATAGTTTTTCAAACAAAGGTTCAATGCAAAGGTGAGAAAAAATGATGAAATCATAAACAGCCCCTCGGGCAAAACATCACACATATACAGCCCCACGGGCAAACCTCACAGTCACTCATGCCTCTCGGGCATACCTTACAATCACTCTTGCCACTCGGGCATACCTCACAATCACTCATGCCTCTCAGACACTCGGCACTCGCGCTCAGTAGGTACATGTGCTCACTGGGGGTGTGTACAGACTCTGGAGGGGCTCCTTCAGCCCAAGCACTATATCAAGCCAAATCATGGCATAAATCACTCAGGCCCTCGGCCTATATCAAACTTGCTGCGGCATGCAGCCCGATCCCATAAATATCCTCACAAATCAGGCCCTCGGCCTCACTCAGTCATAAACCTCTCAAGCCACTCGGGCATTACAGTAAAAACAGGGCATTCAGCCCAAAACAACATTTATATGCATAAAAATAGAGTCATAAAACTTAGTTATGTAGTAAACAAGTATAACCATGACTGAGTATAGATTTTCAATCGAAAACAGTGAGAGGAGAGTAAGCAAAGGCCCCTAAGGGTCCAAACAACACTAGCACAAGGCCCAAAATATAGCATTCAGCCCAATTTACTGAAACTCTTTCTAAAACATATAAGTATCATATAGTTTCAACAAAATATGCAACTTTGCAGTTGCTACGGGACAGACCAAGTCACAATCCCTAATAGTGCACTCCCACACGCCCGTCACCTAGCATGTGCGTCACCTCAAAATAGTAGAATGTTACGAAATTCGGGGTTTCATACCCTCAGGACTAGATTTACAATCGTTACTTACCTCAAACCAGTGAAATCTCTACCCCGCAATTCTCTTGCCTCTTGACTCGGCCTCCAATTGCTCCGAATCTATTCACAATCAGTACAATACCATCAATATATGTTAATCGAATGAATTCCACAAGAAAAACTATCGAATTAGCCCAAAACCCTCAAGTGGCTCAACCCGCCCCCAGGCTCACGTCTCAAAATCCGACAAAATTTACAAAACTAGGAAGCTCATCCACTCACGAGTCCATACATATGAAATTTTCAAAATCCGACATCGTTTGGTTCCTCAAATCCTTAAATTAAACTCTCCAAAATCCCAAGCCCTAACCCCTCATTTTCACTAATTACATGATTAAGCAACGGGAAATCACCATACATGCGAGTATTAGGGCTCAAGCAACTTACCTCACTGGTAGCCCTTGAATCACCCTTAAAAAATCACTCCAAAAGCTCCAAAAACCGATTTGGAAATGGTGGAAATGAACCAAATTCGCGAAGGGTTCTATTTATCATTTCTGCCCAAGCTTTTCGCACTTGCGGACAATTTCTCGCTTCTGCGCCACCGCACCTGCGGTCCAAACAACCGCACCTGCGTAAGTCACTTAAACGTCCAAGCTACGCACCTGCGCTCCATTTCCGCATCTGCGATCAACAGGTGCGGAAAATACCTCGCACCTGCGGCCACTGCCTGACTTCCTCACTTCCGCTTCTGTGTCAGCCATCCGCATCTGCGGACTCGCAGATGCGACCTATCATACGCACTTACAGATCCAGCCTACCTCGACATTGTCCGCACCTGCGACCTTTTGTTTGCTTCTGCGGCCTCGCAGGTGCGGGAACTTCATCGCACCTGCGCCTTCTACCCAGCTCCTCCAACCTTGCTTCTGTGACATCCTGCTCGCTTCTGCGGGCTCGCACCTGCGATGAGACATCTTCAGGTGAGATTATGACAGCTGAGTTCCAACTTCAGCAAATCCTCCAATATCCAAACTTGTTCCGTTAATCACCCGAAATCACCCCGAGGCCCTCGGGACCTCAACAAAAAATACCAACAAGTTATATATCAACATACAAACTTAGTCGAACCTTTGAATCACTCAAAACATCAAATCACCAAATTACCCTCGGATTCAAGCTTAAGAACTTCTAAACTTCCAAATTCGACATCTGATGCCGAAACCAACCAAACCACGTTCGAATGACCTCAAATTTTGCACACACGTCACAAATGACTCTACGAACCTACTCCAACTTTCGAAATTCCATTCCGACCCCGATATCAAATTTTTCACTACCGACCAAAAATTGCCAAATTTTTAATTTTGTCAATTCAAGCCTAATTCTACGACAGACCTCCAAATCACATTCTGGACGCACTCCTAAGTCCAAAATCACCTAACGGAGCTAACGGAACCATCAGAATTCAAATCTGAGATCGTTTATACATAGGTCAATATTCGGTTGACTTTTCTAACTTAAGGTTCTAAATAAGAGACTAAGTGTCTCATTCCACTCCGAAACCACTTCGGACCCGAACCAACTAACCCGGTATATCATAATATAGCTTAAGAGCATAAAAAAAATAGAAATGGGGGAAACATGGCTATATCACCCGAAGCGACCGACCGGGTCGTTACAAATAAAAGATTACCTAACATTGTCTGAGAATACGTGTCTGTGGATGAGGCGTTGATGCCTTTTCCCTTGTCTCTAGTCTTGAGAACTGTTGGTCTCATGTTGTAAATAAAATATGTTTATTAATTGATAGTGATTTTTAATCTACTTAACTGGTCTGCTAAATTATTATCTTTTCCTTTTATATGCTCAAAACCTAAGTTATAGATTGATATAATATCAATGAAATTTAACCATCTCTGTCTGCTACTATTTTTCTCATTTATTTTTTGGTGAAATCTAACTATAGCCTCGCAGTCAGTTCTAATTAATACTTCTGGTTTATTTAATATATATAATCTAAAACTATTTAATCCATAAATTACAGCTAATATCTCTACATGTATACTACTCATATTCCCTTTTTCTTTATATTTACCACTTTGATAGGCACATATTTTTTCTTCATTTTTATCTCTATATTTATTAGGTTTTGCCTTTAATACTGCTCCCCATCCTTCAAAACTTTCATATGTTTCTATAATTAAATAGTCTGTTTCCAAGGGCATATTTAGGTCAGGAATATTTTTTATTGTTTCTTTAATTTTTTGTACCAACTTTATATCTCCTGAATTAAAGTATTTTTATCCTATAGAACCTGTCTTAGCATATAAAGGTCCTGCTATTTTTCCTAAATCTTTTATGAAATTTCTTGCATAATTTACTATTCCTAAAAACTTTTGTAATTCTTTAATATTATCTAATTTATCTGGCATTTATAAAGCTTGTTTAGCTATATGGGGTTGTAATTTAATATTTTCATCTCCTAAGACTACTCCTAAGAAGTTTATATAATTTTTACATAATTTTATCTTATTTTTACTAATGATTATTCTATTATATATAAATAATCTAAAGACTGTTTGTAAATGTCCTAAATGTTCTTTTATATTTTTGCTAAATACTAATATATCAGCTACATACACTGAAACAAATCTTTTATATTCTCTAAATATACTATCCATTTTTCTTTGAAAAATGGGTGGAGTTGTATTTAGTCCAAATGGCATTACTAGCCATTCAATATGTCCTTCACGCCAAGTGAATGTTGTTCATTCTATACTTTCTTCATGCATTTTTACTTGCCAATATCCTGATTTACAATCGAATTTGTTAAATATCTTTTTTCCTTGTATTCTATTTATTAATTCCGTTTTATCGGGTAATTTATATCCATCTATTTTAGTATTATCATTAAGTCTTTTATAATTTATTACCATTCTTGCTTTTTCTCTTATTATTTCACTATGATTTCTTACCATAAATGCAGCTGACCTATGTTTAGATATAGATCTCCTAATTATACCTAAATTTATAAGTTCTTTGATTTGTGTCTTAAACTCTTCCAAATCTTGATTTGTGGCTTCTATTGTGGTTGTTTTAATTATATTTTCTAGGTTTATTATATCTAATTTGTACATAACTTTATTATTTTCCCAATGTTTCAAAGGTTTTTTTTCCTATTATTTCTATTTCATCTAATATTTTTATTATATTATCTAGATATTTTTGATTTTTTATTATTCCTATTTTTTCTATTCTTATTCTAAAATTAGATACATTTGTCTCAACATCTATTAAAGTATAATCTTTTTTTAGTATATCTTGATTATCTTCTAATAGTAAATCATTGGATTCTTCTTCTGTCTTACAACATTTATTTTTGTCTTTACATTCTTTACAACATTTTTTTTGTTTTTCTTGTAGATTTTTCTGATCTGCCTTTAGTCGTATTCTTATTTTAGTTCCTGTATTTATTGTTTGTACTAGGGTATGGATAATATTTTTAAAACATATTACACCATCTCTACTAAGTAGACAACTACCATCATTATGTAGTATGAAACTTAGTCCTAATACAAAGTCTGCATTTATATTTAAATCTCTTACCCATATTTTATCTAGCTTATAACTAGGCTTATAAAAATCTAAACATGTATTTTCAAAACTAATTTCTGATTTATCTATATAATGTCTATATATATTATGTGTTCCGTCCATTTGCATTGCTGCAACTGGTTTATCTAAGGTTTTAATTAATTCTTGTGGAACTATTTTTTTATTTATTATACATCGCGTACATCTAGAATCTACGATTGCCATTGTTTCTATCTCATAATCTTCTATTTTAATTCTTGCAAGTATTTTCATTGTACTTAATTTTTTATCTTCATTACATATTAATACACCATGATCTTCTACACTCATTATGTAATGACCTGACCGGTTGTTTTGAAATTTAGCACATCATTCAGCGGTTTGAGACCCTCAGCAGCTTCACTTCAGGTATTATGACTTGTACGTATGGTTGAAATTAAATTTCGGGAGATCCGGAGTTGGTTTAGAAAGAAAATTCTCATTTCGGAAGCTTTAAGTTGGAATAATTATCTAAAGTGTGATTTTAAGTAAACGATCCCAGAATTGGGATTTGAAGGTTCCAACAGATTCGTATGATGATTTTGGACTTGGGCGTATGTCCGGATCGGGTTTTGGATGACCCGGGAGCGTTTCAGCGCCTATTATGGAAGTTGACATTTTTGGAAGAATTTTCTAAGTCTGGGTTGAAGTGCATTTCAATGTTATCGA
This sequence comes from Nicotiana tomentosiformis, assembly GCF_000390325.3. Lineage (NCBI taxonomy): Eukaryota > Viridiplantae > Streptophyta > Magnoliopsida > Solanales > Solanaceae > Nicotiana > Nicotiana tomentosiformis. Next base: position 25,834,415 of record NC_090812.1, read on the forward strand.
TGTCTTCATGGGATTCCGAGTCTGGGAATTGCTCTGTATGGTGATTATGGTATTGGGAGATTGTCCGGATGTGGATTTGGAGGTCTGTAGGTCATTTTGAGATCATTTGGCGAAAGTTAGAAATTTGAAGATTTTGGAGAATTTGACTGGGAGTGAACTTTTTTATATTAGGGCCGGATTCTGATTTCGGAAGTTGAAGTAGGTCCGTAATGTCAAATGTGACTTGTGTGCAAAATTTGAGGTCAATCGGACGTGATTTGTTAGATTTCGGCATCGAATATAAAAGTTTGAAGTTTTAAAGTTCATTAAGCTTGAATTAGGGTGTGACTCATGATTTCGATGTTATTTGATGTGATTTGAGACCTAGAGCAGGTCCGTGTTATGTTATTGGACTGGTTGGTGGGATTGAACGGGGTCCCGGAGGCCTCGGGTGTGTTTCGGGGTGATTTCAGACCAAAACAGAATGATTTGATGTTGTTGTTGTTGGTATCTGGTTTCCTTCTTCGCGAACGCGAAGGGAATCCCGCGATCGCGAAGAGGAACTTTGAGGCTGCTGGAATTTGGCCTTCGCGAATGCGAGGCAGTAGCTGGGAAAGCCTTCGCGAACGCGGACTAGGCAACGCGAACGCGAAGAAGAAAGGGGGAGATGGGCCTAAGGCCATTTGGCCTACGCGAACGCGTAGAAGGGAACGCAAACGCGAGAGGTCTGGGCAGTTGGCCTTCACGAACACGACCAGGATGACGCGAACACGAAGAGGAATTTTGGAGGCAGTGTTTCTTTGGTCTTCGCGATCACGATGGTCATTCTGCGATCGCGAAGAAGGGTGGACCTGGGCAGTGAAGTTTTAAAGACGAGAGTTGGCCATTTTCCTCCATATTTCATTTTGGTTGGGCATTTTTTGGAGCTTTTGAAGAGGAGATTTCATCATCTATTATGAGGTAAGTAACTCCCGCACATTGTGAGTTTAATACATGGGTTGTATATGGATTTATACATGAAAATTTATGGAAAATTTGGGACCGTGATGGTGCCTAACATTTCACTTGCTAGGCAAGCCAACGTTAGAGAATCCTTTACCAATTCCTTATTTTTGTTCAGTAATTAACATTAATTAACTACAATGAAATATAACAAGTGCGGAATATCATAAATCTGTATTAACTACTACCACTCGGATCTGGAGTCACAATTCACGAACATTCCAGAATTTACCGCAAGTAATAGTCTGAAGGAAATACAACTATCTGAATGAAATAAAATAGTAAGACATAAAGGATATACGGGGACTTCAAGGTCTGTGAATGCCGACAGATCTACCTTGAGTCTCCGGACAGCGGACCAGTAGCAAATCTCGATCAACCTGAGCCGGTATCAAAATCTGCACAGAAAGTGCAGAGTGTAGCATCAGTACAACCGACCCCATGTACTGTGGTAAGTGTCGAACCTAACCTCGGCAAAGTAGTGATGAGGCTAGGAGAAGACACCCATATATAACCTGAACAGTATAATCATACTAGAGGCAACGACAATAAGTAAAGCAATAAATGTTGAAATAATGGGAGGGGAACATACAGTGGGGGAATACAACATAAAGAGTGAGTACAATGAAAAGACATAATTAAACCGGAAATCCTTAAACGAATTGAGCAATTAAAACAGCACGTCTTCACCCTTCGTGCTTTTACTCTCAACCTCACCAAATAGCAAATAAGACTACACGACATCACCCTTCATGCTTTTACTCTCTTCCTCACAATATAAATAAATTATGCACGGCATCACCCTTCATGCTTTACACTCTTCCTCACAATATAATTAAATTATGCACGACATCACCCTTCATGCTTTACACTCTTCCTCACAATATAATTAAATTATGCACGACATCACCCTTTAGCGCGTGAATAATGGCTGCCAGTTCTAGATCATGAACATGGTAATTCTTCTCGAGAACCTTCAGCTGTCGTGAAGAATATGCAATAACCTTGCCACCCTGCATCAATATCCCACCCAGACCAATGCGAGATGCATCACAATATACTGTATAAGATCCTGAACCTGTGGGTAACACCAATACCAGTACTGTAGTCAAAGCAGTCTTGAGCTTCTGAAAGCTCGCTTCACACTCGTCTGACCACCTGAACGGGGCACCCTTCTGGGTCAATCTGGTCAATGGGGCTGCTATAGATGAAAACCCCTCCACAAAACGACGGTAATAGCCCGCCAAACCCAGGAAACTACGGATCTCTGTAGCTGATGTGGGTCTAGGCCAGTCTTGAACTACCTTAATCTTCTTAGGATCCACCTGAATACCCTCTGCTGATACAACGTGACCTAAGAAAGCAACTGAACTCAACCAGAATTTGCATTTTGAGAACTTAGCATATAACTGGCTGTCTTTCAGAGTCTGATGAACGATCCAAAGGTGATGCTCATGCTCCTCTCGACTGTGGGAGTAGACCAAGATACCATCAATAAACACAACCAGAAAGGAATCTAGGTAGGGTCTAAACACCCGGTTCATCAAATCCATGAATGTTGCTGG